>NC_080385.1:132109274-132356354 GCF_014773155.1 Arachis stenosperma
CTTACATTTTTCGGACTAAAATCTAAGTATTTCTCCCAAACCATTGTAAGCCAATTCTTTGGATTCGGGTTCACACTTTGATCATGGTTCTTGGTGATCCATGCATTGGCATAGAACTCTTGAACCATTAAGATTCTGACTTGTTGAATGGGGTTGGTAAGAACTTCCCAACCTCTTCTTCGGATCTCATGTCGGATCTCCGGATATTCACTCTTTTTGAGTTTGAAAGGGACCTCGGGGATCACCTTCTTCAAGGCCACAACTTCATAGAAGTGGTCTTGATGCACTCTTGAGATGAATCTCTCCATCTCCCATGACTCGGAGGTGGAAGCTTTTGCCTTCCCTTTCCTCTTTCTAGAGGTTTCTCGGGCATTAGGTGCCATAAATGGTTATGGAAAAACAAAAAGCAATGCTTTTACCATGCCAAACTTAGAAGGTTTGCTCATCCTCGAGTAAAAGAAAAAAGAAGAGAGTAGAAGAAGAAAAATGGAGGAGATGGAGGAGGATTTGTGGTTCGGCCAAGAGGGAGAAGTAGTGTTTAGGTTGTGTGAAAATGAAGGAGTGAAGATGGGTTTATATAGGAGTGGAGAGAGGGGTAGGTTTCGGCCATTATGGGTGGGTTTGGGAGGGAAAGTGGTTTGAATTTGAATGATGAGGTAGGTGGGATTTTATGAAGGATGGATGTGAGTGGTAAAGAGAATAGTGGGATTTGATAGGTGAGGGGCTTTTGGGGAAGAGGTGTTGAGGTGATTGGTGAATGGGTGAAGAAGAGAGAGAGTGGTGGGTAGGTGGGGATCCTGTGGGGTCCACAGATCCTGAGGTGTCAAGGATAATTCCCTGCACCAAGTGGTGAGCAAAAATGCTCTTTATGCCAATTCTGGCGTTAAACGCGGGTGGTGCCCATTTCTGGCATTTAACACCAGTTCTGCCCTTTCCTGGCGTTAACGCCAGTTGGTGCCCCTTTCTGGCGTTAAACGCCCAGAATGGTGCCAGACTGGGCGTTAAACGCCCATTTGCTGCTCTTACTGGCGTTTAAACGCCAGCAAGGCTTTCCTCCAGGGTGTGCTATTTTTCTTTCTATTTTTCATTCTATTTTTGCTTGTTCAATTGATTTTGTGACTTCCCATGATCATCACCCTACAGAAAACATTGGGTTGCCTCCCAACAAGCGCTTCTTTAATGTCAGTAGCTTGACAGTGGGCTCTCATGGAGCCTTACAGATACTCAGAGCAATGTTGGAACCTCCCAACACCAAAATTAGAGTTTGAATGTGAGGGTTCAACACCAAACTTAGAAGTTGGTTGTGGCCTCCCAACACCAAACTTAGAGTTTGACTGTGGGGGCTCTGTTTGGCTCTGTTTTGAGAGAAGCTCTTCATGCTTCCTCTCCATGGTTACAAAGGGGTATCCTTGAGCCTTAAACACAAAGGATTCTTCATTCACTTGAATGATCAATTCACCTCTGTCAACATCAATCACAGTCTTTGCTGTGGCTAGGAAGGGTCTGCCAAGGATGATGGATTCATCCATGCACTTCCCAGTCTCTAGGACTATGAAATCAACAGGGATGTAATGGTCTTCAATCTTTACCAGAACATCCTCTACAAGTCCATAAGCTTGTTTCTTTGAATTGTCTGCCATCTCTAGTGAGATTCTTGCAGCTTGTACCTCAAAGATCCCTAGCTTCTCTATTACAGAGAGAGGCATGAGGTTTATACTTGATCCTAGGTCACACAAGGCCTTCTTGAAGGTCATGGTGCCTATGGCACAAGGTATTGAGAACTTCCCAGGGTCCTATCTCTTTTGAGGTAATTTCTGCCTAGACAAGTCATCCAGTTCTTTGGTGAGCAAAGGGGGTTCATCCTTCCAAGTCTCATTACCAAATAACTTGTCATTTAGCTTCATGATTGCTCCAAGGTACTTAGCAACATGCTCTTCAGTGATATCTTCATCCTCTTCAGAGGAAGAATACTCATTAGAGCTCATGAATGGCAGAAGTAAATCCAATGGAATCTCTATGGTCTCATTATGAGCCTCAGATTCCCATGGTTCCTCATTAGGGAACTCATTGGAGGCCAGTGGACGTCCATTGAGGTCTTCCTCAGTGGCGATCACTGCCTTTTCCTTCTCTCCAAATTTGGCCATGTTGATGACCTTGCACTCTCCTTTTGGATTTTCTTCTGTATTGCTTGGAAGAGTACTAGGAGGGAGTTCAGTAACTTTCTTACTCAACTGTCCCACTTGTGCCTCCAAATTCCTAATGGAGGACCTTGTTTCAGTCATGAAACTTTGAGTGGTTTTGATTAGATCAGAGACCATGGTTGCTAAGTCAAAGTGGCTCTGCTTAGAATTCTCTGTCTGTTGCTGAGAAGATGATGGAAAAGGCTTGCCATTGCTAAACCTGTTTCTTCCACCATTATTGTTGTTGAAACCTTGTTGAGGTCTCTGTTGATCCTTCCATGAGAGATTTGGATGATTTCTCCATGAAGAATTATAGGTATTTCCATAGGATTCTCCTATGTAATTCACCTCTTCCAATGAAGGGTTCTCAGGATCATAAGCTTCTTCTTCAGATGAAGCATCCTTAGTATTGCCTGGTGCATTTTGCATTCCAGACAGACTTTGAGAAATCAAATTGACTTGCTGAGTCAATATTTTGTTATGAGCTAATATGGCATTCAGAGTATCAATCTCAAGAACTCCTTTCTTCTGATTCGTCCCATTGTTCACAGGATTCCTTTCAAAAGTGTACATGAATTGGTTATTTGCAACCATTTCAATGAGCTCTTGAGCTTCTGCAGGCATCTTCTTTAGATGAAGAGATCCTCCAGCAGAGCTATACAATGACATCTTGGACAGTTCAGATAGACCATCATAGAAAATACCTATGATGCTCCATTCAGAAAGCATGTCAGAGGGACACTTTCTGATTAATTGTTTGTATCTTTCCCAAGCTTCATAGAGGGATTCACCTTCCTTTTGTCTGAAGGTTTGGACTTCCACTTTAAGCTTACTCAATTTTTGAGGTGGAAAGAACTTTGCCAAGAAGGCATTGACTAGCTTTTCCCAAGAGTTCAGGCTTTCTTTAGGTTGTGAGTCCAACCATATCCTAGCTCTGCCTCTTACAGCAAAAGGGAATAGCATAAGTCTGTAGACCTCAGGGTCAACCCCATTGGTCTTGACAGTGTCACAGATTTGTAAGAATTCAGCTAAAAACTGATGAGGATCTTCCAATGGGAGTCCATGGAACTTGCAATTCTGTTGCATTAGAGAAACTAATTAAGGCTTAAGCTCAAAGTTGTTTGCTCCAATGGCAGGGATAGAGATGCTTCTCCCATAGAAGTCGGGAGTAGGTGCAGTAAAGTCACCCAGCACCTTCCTTGCATTGTTGGCATTGTTGTTGTTTTCGGCTGCCATGGGTTCTTCTTCTTTGAAGATTTCTGTTAGGTCCTCTACAGAGAGTTGTGCCTTAGCTTCTCTTAGCTTTCGCTTTAAGGTCCTTTCAGGTTCAGGGTCAGCCTCAACAAGAATGCTTTTGTCTTTGCTCCTGCTCATATGAAAGAGAAGAGAACAAGAAAATATAGAATCCTCTATGTCACAGTATAGAGATTCCTTGAGGTGTCAGAGGAAAAGAAAAATAGAAGGAAGAGGTAGAAGAATTCGAACTTATGAAGAGAGATAGAGTTCGAATTGTGCATTGAGGAGGAGTGTTAGTCCATAAATAGAAGGATGTGAGAAGAGGGGAAGAAATTTTCGAAAATAAATCAAAAATATTTTTAAAAACATTTTGAAAAATACTAATTGATTTTCGAAAACTAAGAGTGGAAAAGAAATCAAGTGATTTTTGAAAAAGATTTTGAAATTAGAAATAAAAAGATATGATTGAAAACTATTTTGAAAAAGATGTGATTAAGAAGATATGATTGAAAAGTTATGGTTTTAAAAAGATGTGATTGAGAAGATATGATTTGAAAAACAATTTAAAAAGATTTGATTTTGAAAATTAATGACTTGGCTAACAAGGAAAGATATGATTCAAACATTAAACCTTTCTCAACAGAAAATGCAACATACTTGAAATGTTGAATCAAATCATTAATTGATAGCAAGTATTTTTGAAAAAGAAAGAAATTGATTATGATTGAAAAGATATGATTTGAAAAAGATTTGATTTTGAAAAATTTTGAAAACTTGAAAAAAATTTGAGTTAAAAACAAAATCTTCCCTCTTGTGCCATCCTGGCGTTAAACACCCAGAATGGTATCCATTCTGGCGTTTAACGCCCAAAACACTACCCTTTTGGGCGTTAAACGCCCAGCCAGGCACCTTGGCTGGCGTTTAAACGCCAATTTTCCTTCTTCACTGGGCGTTTTGAACGCCCAGCCTTTTCTGTGTAATTCCTCTGCTGTATGTTCTGAATCTTCAATTCTCTGTATTATTGACTTGAAAAGATACAAATTAAATTTTTTTTGGATTTTTAATAATGAGGAATAATCAAAATGCAACTAAGATCAAATAAACAATGCATGCAAGACACCAAACTTAGAAGTTTGTATACTATTGACACTAACAAATGAGAATGCATATGAGAAACAACAAAACACACAAGACAAGAGAATTTAAAGGTCAGAACAAGGAAATCATCAAGAACAACTTGAAGATTAATGAAGACACATGAATGAATTCGAAAAATGCAAGAAGAACAGAAACATGCAATTGACACCAAACTTAAAATGAGACACTAGACTCAACAAGAAACATACAATATTTTTGGTTTTTATGATTTTGTAATTTTTTTTGTTTTTTTTTCGAAAATTAAGTGGAAAAGAAAATAAAGATATCAAAATTCTTAATGAGAATTCCAGGAATCATGCAATGTTAGTCTAAAGCTTTAGTCTAAAAGAATTAGACATGGCTAGCCAAGCTTCAGCAGGACATTGTATTCAAGAGCTAAATTGATGAGAATCAATCAGCTTTGGTGATGATAAGAACATCACCTTGAAACACTAGAATTCATTCTTAAGAGCTCTGAAGAAAAATACCTAATCTAAGCAACAAGATGAACCGTCAGTTGTCCAAACTCAAACAATCCCCGGCAACGGCGCCAAAAACTTGGTGCACAAAATTGTGATCATCAATGGCGCCATCAACATGGTACGCTCAATTGCAATCTCAACTCTTTATCACAACTTCGCACAACTAACCAGCAAGTGCACAGGCTCGTCCAAGTAATAAACCTTACGCGAGTAAGGGTCGATCCCACGGAGATTGTTGGTATGAAGCAAGCTATGGTCATCTTGTAAATCTCAATCAGGCAGATTCAAATGGTTATAGATTATTTATGAATAACGCATAGAATAAAGATAGAGATACTTATGTAATTCATTGGTGAGAATTTCAGATAAGCGTATGGAGATGCTTTGTCCCTTCCGTCTCTCTGCTTTCCTACTGTCTTCATCCAATCCTTCTTACTCCTTTCCATGGCAAGCTGTATGTTGGGCATCACCGTTGTCAGTGGCTACAGTCCCGTCCTCTCAGTGAAAATGTACAACGCGCTCTGTCACAGCACGGCTAATCATCTGTCGGTTCTCAATCAGGTTGGAATAGAATCCATTGATTCTTTTGCGTCTGTCACTAACGCCCAGCCTTCAAGAGTTTGAAGCTCGTCACAGTCATTCAATCCTTGAATCCTACTCAGAATACCACAGACAAGGTTTAGACCTTCCGGATTCTCTTGAATGCCGCCGTCAATTCTAGCTTATACCACGAAGATTCTGATTAGGGAATCCAAGAGATAAACATTCAAGCCTTGTTTGCTTGTAGAACGGGAGTGGTTGTCAGGCACGCGTTCATAAGTGAGAATGATGATGAGCGTCACATAATCATCACATTCATCATGTTCTTGGGTGCAAATGAATATCTTAGAACAAGAATAAGCCGAATTGAATAGAAGAACAATAGTAATTGCATTAATACTTGAGGTACAGCAGAGCTGCACACCTTAATCTATGGTGTGTAGAAACTCCACCATTGAAAATACATAAGAACAAGGTCTAGGCATGGCCGTGAGGCCAACCCCCAAAACGTGATCAAAAGATTCAAAGATCCAAAGATCTAAAAATCCAAAGATGAAAATACAATAGCAAAAGGTCCTATTTGTAGAGAACTAGTAGCCTAGGGTTTACAGAAATGAGTAAATGACATAAAAATCCATTTTCCGGGCCCACTTGGTGTGTGCTTGGGCTGAGCATTGAAGCTTTCATGTGTAGAGACTTTTTTTGGAGTTAAACGCCAGCTTTTGTGCCAGTTTGGGTGTTTAACTCCCATTCTTGTGCCAGTTCCGGCGTTTGACGCCGGGCAGTTTTGAGCTGATTTGGAACGCCAGTTTGGACCATAAAATCTCGAGAAAAGTATGGACTATTATACATTGCTGGAAAGCCCAAGATGTCTACTTTCCAACGCAGTTAAAAGCGCGCCAATTAGGCTTCTGTAGCTCCAGAAAATCAACTTCGAGTGCATGGAGGTCAGAATCCAACAGCATCTGCAGTCCTTTTCAGCTTCTGAATCAGATTTTTGCTCAGGTCCCTCAATTTCAGCTAGAAAATACCTGAAATCACAGAAAAACACACAAACTCATAGTAAAGTCCAGAAAAGTGAATTTTAACTAAAAAATAATAAAAATATAATAAAAACTAACTAAAACATACTAAAAACATACTAAAAACATTGCCAAAAAGCGTATAAATTATCCGCTCATCACTGTCCGACCCGGGTTGTTTGACAACAAGTCAACTGACCTCTTCAGGTCAGGACTATCCGATCTCTTCTTCAAGAGCTCGGCCAAATCACTAGAAAAAGCCCAAAAAGTGTCCAACAGAGGAACACGACCCAAATCCTAAGGCAGCCCAAGCCTATAGAGATAAGGGCGGTACCCTTAAAGATAAGATGACTTCACCTGAAGATAAGATAAGATAAGATAAGATAAGATAACTATCTTATCTCCAGAAAGGTCACTCCTCATCATTATAAATACACTGGAGCACCCAGGTATAACTCATACTCTGATTCTACTAAAAACCTGTTCAATACCCTTGCTAACTTAAGCATCGGAGTCCTTTGTAGGTACCACCACCCTTCGGTGACAAAGGATCAGCAACATTGCCAGTCCAACAAGTCGGACGTAACAGCTTCGGCCGCCACACACAAGCCAGACCCGCCATCTCTGATCAGTACAGAAGATCTCGTCCGAGATCGACCTACAATTTCAGATAACCCCAGAACACCCTATATATACTACTTCTCTGATCATCAGTTGGCTCTGCAAGTCTTGGATCTGGGCCTTTGATCTTTAGTTGAAGCAATTACAGTCTTAGTGGGCTTAGCTCAGCTTGCTGAAGGAAGTTAAGTCAGGTATGATTGTCGTTCGTCAAGACGTTAGTGGGTTTAACATTAATTGTATATTCTGGTTTGAAGACATTATTGACGCTAACTTTGTCACTAACGTCCCAACCCTCTTGAGCTACGTTAACCCAACGTTAGTAGTACTAACGTGACCACTAACTCAGCCTTGTCTAACTTTTGATAGCATTATTGGTGTTAACTTTGCCATTAACGCTACTATTCATCCTTCTCCCATGTTAACGGTCCACATTAGTGGTGCTAACATGGCCATTAACGTTGGGATGCACTCATCGACACGCACGCGCATCAGACGTGCACGTGCATCAGACGCGCACCCGTGGAAAGTGAAGTCGCATGGCGACGCGTACGCATAACATGACGCGTATGCGTGAATAGAAAATGCCATCGACGCATACGTGTGATCATGTGTACGCGTCGGTGCTCGCACGAGACTCATGATGAGCGGATAATTTATACGCTTTTTGGCATTGTTTTTAGGTAGTTTTTAGTAGGATCTAGCTACTTTTTGGGATGTTTTTATTAGTTTTTAAGCAAAATTTATATTTCTGGACTTTACTATGAGTTTGTGTATTTTTCTGTGATTTCAGGTATTTTCTAGCTGAAATTGAGGGACGTGAGCAAAAATTTGATTCAGAGGCTGACAAAGGACTACTGATGCTGTTGGATTCTGACCTCCCTGCACTCGAGGTGGATTTTCTGGAGCTACAGAACTCCAAATGACGCGTTTTCAATTGCGTTGGAAAGTAGACATCCAGGGCTTTCCATCAATATATAATATTCCATGCTTTGCTTGAGTTTTGATGACACAAACCGGCGTTTAAACGCCCCTTCTCTGCCGTATTCTGAAGTCAAAACGCCAGAACTGGCATAAAAGTTCGAGTTAAATGCCCAAACTGGCACCAAAGCTGAGGCTTAACTCCAAGAAAGGTCTCTACACGTGTAAAGCTCAATGCTCAGTCCAATCACACACCAAGTGGGCCCAAAAGTGGATTTATGCATTATTTACCTATTTCTGTAAACCCTAGTAGCTAGTTTCATTATAAATAGGACCTTTTACTATTGTATTTTCATCTTTGGAATTTGATATCTTTGGAACGTTTTCCATAAACATTGGGGGCTGGCCTCACGACCATGCCTACCTTCATCACTTATTTATTTTCAACGGTGGAGTTTCTACACACCATAGATTAAGATGTGGAGCTCTGCTGTTCCTCGAGTATTAATACAATTACTACTATTTTCTATTCAGTTCAGCTTATTCTTATTCTAAGATATTCGCTGTACTTCAACATGATGAATGTGATGATCCGTGAAATTCATCATCATTCTCACCTATGAACGCGTGCCTGACAACCACTTCCGTTCTACCTTAGACCGAGCGCGTATCTCTTAACCTCCATTCCGAAAGATCGGAGTCTTCGTGGTATAAGGTAGAATTATTGGCGACCATTCCTAAGATCCGGAAAGTCTAAACCTTGTCTGTGGTATTCCGAGTAGGATCTGGGAAGGGATGACTGTGACGAGCTTCAAACTCGCGAGTGTTGGGTGTAGTGACAGACGTAAAAGAATCACTGGATTCTATTCTAACATGATCGAGAACTGACAGATGATTAACCGTGCGGTGACAGCACATTTGGACCATTTTTACTGAGGACGGGAGGTAGCCATTGACGCCGATGAAACCCAAACATACAGCTTGCCATGGAAAGGAGTATGAAGGATTGGATGAAGGTAGTAAGAAAGCAGAAATTCAACAGGAGCAAAGCATCTCTATGCACTTAAGTATCTCTATCTTTACTTTATGTTTTATTTATCTTTTTAATTATTAAAACTCTATCACCCATTTGAATCTTCCTGACTGAGATCTACAAGGTGACCATAGCTTGCTTCAAGCCGACAATCTCTGTGGGATCGACCCTTACTCACGTAAGGTTTATTACATGGACGATCCAGTGCACTTGCTGGTTAGTTGTGTGAAGTTGTGACAAAGTGTGATTCACGTTTGAGAGTTCCAAGTCTTTGGCGCCATTGTTGATGATCACAATTTCGTGCACCAAGTTTTTGGCGCCGTTGCCGGGGATTGTTTGAGTTTGGACAACTGACGGTTCATCTTGTTGCTCAGATTAGGTAATTTTCCTTTATTTTATTTTCAAAAAGTTTTCAAAAATCTTTCAAAAATTTTCTTCTTTTTTTCGTTTTTCCACAATTAATTTTCGAAAAACCCAAAAAAATTCATAAAATCATAAAAACTCAAAAAATATTTCATGGTTCTTGTTTGAACCTAAGGCCAACTTTTAAGTTTGGTGTCAATTGCATGATTTTAATTGTCTTGCAATTTTCGAAACATATACATTGTGTTCTTGATGATCTTCAAGTTGTTCTTGATGAATTGCCTTGTTTGATCTTCATGATTTATTGAATTGCACTACATGATGTTCTACATATGCATTCTTGCATTCATATGGCCCAAACATGAGAAAGTTCTAAGTTTGGTGTCCTCCATGTTTTCTTTCATTAAGAAAACTGAGTTCTTGATGTTCATCTTGATCTTCAAGATTGTTCTTGGTGCTCATCTTGACGTTCATAATGTTCTTGCATATGTCTTGTGTTTTGATCCAAGAATTATATGTTTTGACTCATTTTGTTGTTTTTCAGAATTGAAAACATATCTTCTTGAATAAAGGATTTAGCAAAATAAAGATCCAAGAACATAAAGTAGAGGAATTATAGAGAAAATGCTGGGCGTTCAAAACGCCCAGTGAAGAATGAAAATTAGCATTTAAACGCTAGCCAGGGTACTTGGCTGGGTGTTTAAATGCCCAAACCATGCAGCAATTGGGCGTTAAACGCCCAAAACATGCAGCTCCTGGGCGTTTAATGCCAGGATGACACTAGGGGAGGAATTTTGTTTTCAAATCAAATCTTTTTCAAATCTTCATAATTTTTTCAAATTCAAATCTTTTTCAAATCAAATATTTTCAATCATATCTTTTTCAAAATCATATCTTTTCAAACATATCTTTTTTTAAAAATCAAATCTTTTTCAAAATTTTCAAAAATCTTGATTCAAAAGTTTCAAGTTTGTTACTTTCTTATTAAGAAAGGTTCAAAATTTGAAATTTAGAATCATATCTTTTAGTTTCTTGCTAATCAAGTTATTAATTTTAAAAATCAAAATTTTTTAATTTTTATCTTTCCAATTATATCTTCAAAATCATATCTTTTTCAAATCATATCTTTTTAAAATTCTAATTTCAAAAATCTTTTTCTAACTTCTTATCTTTTTCAAATTTATTTCTTATCTTTTTCAAAACCACTTAACTACCTTTTTCACTTCAAATTTTCGAAAACCACTTCCAATTTTTCAAAATTTCATTTAAAACTTAATTCTTTTTAAAAAAATTTTAATTTTTGAAAATTTCTTCCCCTCTCTCATCCTTTTCTATTTAAACACTAAGATTCCTCCTCCATTGTCAATTCGAACTCTATCTCTCTTTGAGTGTTCCAATTCTTTCTTACCTACCTCATCCTTCCATTCTTATTTTCCTCTGACACCTCAAGGAATCTCTATACTGTGACATAGATGATTCTATATTTTCTTTGTTTTCTTCTCTTTAATATGAGTAGGAACAAAGATAAAGGCATACTTGTTGAAGCTGATCCTGAACCTGAAAGAACTCTGAAAAGGAAGCCAAGAGCAGCTAAAGCACAAAACTCTGAAGAGGACCTCACTGAAATTTTTGAAAAGGAAGCAGCAAAAGAAACAATTATGGCCGAACCAAACAACAATGCAAGGAAGATGCTTGGTGATTTTACTACACCAAATTCCAACTTCTATGGAAGAAGCATCTCAATCCCTGCCATAGGAGCAAACAATTTTGAGCTAAAGCCTCAATTAGTTTCTCTACTGCAACAGAACTGCAAGTTTCATGGACTTCCATCAAAAGACCCTTATCAGTTCTTAACTGAGCTCTTGCAGATATGTGATACTGTTAAGACCAATGGAGTTGATCCTGAAGTCTACAAGCTTATACTTTTCCCTTTTGCTGTAAGAGACAGAGCTAGAACATGGTTGGATTCACAACCTAAGGAAAGCTTGAACTTTTGGGATAAGCTGGTTAGTGTTTTCTTGGCCAAATTCTTTCCACCTCAAAAGATTAGCAAGCTTAGAGTGGAAATCCAAACCTTCAGACAGAAGGAAGGTGAATCCCTCTATGAAGCTTGGGAAAGATATAAGCAACTGATCAAAAGGTGTCCTACTGACATGCTTCCAGAATGGAGCATCATATGTATATTCTATGATGGTCTGTCTGAGTTGTCAAAACTGTTATTGGACCATTCTGCAGGAGGATCTCTTCATTTGAAAACTCCTGCAGAAACTCAGGAACTCATTCAAATGGTTGTAAATAACCAGTTTATGTACACCTCTGAGAGGAATCCTGTGAACAATGGGACGCCTCAAAAGAGAGGAGTTCTTAAAATTGATGCTCTGAATGCCATACTGGCTCAGAACAAAATTTTGAACCAACAAGTCAATATAATCTCTCAGAGTCTGAATGGATTGTAAAATAGTACTAAAGAAGCACCTTCTGAAGAAGAAGCTTATGATCCTGAGAAAATGGAATCTGAGGCTCATACAGAGACCATAGAGATTCCCTTGGATCTCCTTTTACCATTCATGAGCTCTGATTTCATTCATCTTCTGAAGAGGATGAAGACATTGTTGAAGGGCAAGTTGCCCAATATTTAGGAGCAATCATGAAGCTGAATGCCAAGCTGTTTGGTAATTAGACTTGGAAGGAAGAGCCGCCCTTGCTCACCAATGAACTGAATACATTGGTTCAGCAAAATTTACCTCCAAAGAAACAGGATCCTGAGAAATTCTTAATACCCTGTACCATAGGCACCATGACCTTTGAAAAAGCTCTGTGTGACCTGGGGTCAGGGATAAACATGATGCCACTCTCTGTAATGGAGAAACTGGGAATCTATAAGGTACAGGCTGCCAAATTCTCATTGGAGATGGCAGATAAATCTATGAAAAAGGCTTATGGACTAGTAGAGTACGTGCTAGTGAAGGTTGAAGGCCTTTACTTCCCTGCTGATTTCATAATCCTAGACACTAGGAGGGATGAGGATGAATCTATCATCCATGGAAGACCCTTCCTAGCCACAGCAAGAGCTGTGATTGATGTTGACAGAGGAGAGTTGATCCTTCATGTGAATGAAGAATGCCTTGTAGTAAAGACTCAAGGTTCTCCATCTGTAACCATGGAGAGTAAGCATGAAGAGTTTCTCCCAATACAGAGTCAAACAGAGCCCCTATATTCAAACTCTAAGTTTTATGTTGGGAGGCCACAGCCAAACTCGAAGTTTGGTGTTGAGAGATCTCAACCATACTCTGAACATTTGTGAGACTTCATGAGAGCTCACTGTCAAGCTATTGACATTAAAGAAGCGCTTATTGGGAGGCAACCCAATTTTATTTTATTTTAATCTATATTATTTTGTTTTCTTTTAGGTTGATGATCATGTGAAGTCACAAAGACAATTACAAAAATAAAGAAAAAAATAGCATTGAAAACAGCACACCTTGGAGGAAGGACTTACTGGCGTTTAGACGCCAGTAAGGGTAGCAAAATGGGCGTTTAAACGCCCAATCTAGCACCTTTTTGGGCATTTAAACGCCAAAATAGAGCACCAGACTGGCGTTTAAATGCCAAAACAGGGCAACAAACTGGCGTTTAGACACTAGAACAGGAAGGAAAGCTGGCATTTAAACGCCAGAACAAGGCAGCAAACTGGCGTTTAAACGCCAGAAGGCGTTGTGAACGCCCAATTGGAGCAGGGATGAAGAATTCCTTGACCCTCAGGATCTGTGGACCCCACAGGATCCCCACCAACCTCAACTCACTCTCTATCCTCTTCACACCTTTTTACAACACTCTTCCCCAAATACCCTTCACCAATAACTTCCTTAACTCTTCCCCAAAAACCCCCACCCAAACCTTTCGGCCACTCTCCTTCCCTTTTCCTATAAATACCCCTCTCCACTCCTTCATTTTCACACATCATACACACCTTCCCCTCCCCTTGGCCGAAACACATACACCTTCCATCTCCTTCATTTTCTTCTTCTTCTACATCTTTCTTTCATCCTTTTGCTCGAGGACGAGCAAATATTTTAAGTTTGGTGTGGTAAAAGTATTTTTCCATAATCATTTATGGCACCTAAGGCCAGAGAAACCTCTAGAAAGAGGAAAGGGAAAACAAAAACTTCTACCTCCGAGTCATGGAAGATGAAGAGATTCATCTTAAGGGTCCATAGCTCAGTAGTAGAGCATTTGACTGCACATCAAGAGAGCCCACTCATGGATCTCAACAAGAGCATGAGGAAATTCCTCATCAAGAAATCCCTGAGATGCCTTAAGGGATACATTTTTCTCCACACAACTATTGGGAGCAACTAAGAATAGGAGCACCAAAATCACTAGGGATGGAGCAACAAAGGCAAGGAAGAGACATAGAGGAGCTCAAGAGCACCATTGGATCTTCAAGAGGAAGACGCCACCTCACTAAGGTGGACTCATTCCTTAATTTCCTTGTCTATTTATTTTTTTGTTTTCGATTTTTATGCTGTATGTTCTATCTATGTTTGTGTCTTCACTAAATGATCATTAGTGTCTAGTGTCTATGTCTTAAAGCTATGAATAACTCCATGAATCCTTCACCTCTCTTAAAAGAAAAATGTGCTTAATTACAAAAGAACAAGAAGTACTTGGATTTCAAATTTTATGTTGAAACTAGTTTAATTATTTTGATGTGGTGGCAATACTTTTTGTTCTCTGAATGAATGCTTGAACAGTGCATATTTTTTATCTTGTTGTTTATGAATGTTAAAGTTATTGGCTCTTGAAAGAATGATGAACAAAGAGAAATGTTATTGATAATCTGAAAAATCATGAAATTGATTCTTGAAGCAAGAAAAAGCAGTGAAAAAAAGAAAATGGCGAAAAAAAAAGAAAAAAAGCAAGCAGAAAAAGCCAATAGCCCTTAAAACCAAAAGGCAATGGTAAAAAAAAGGATCCAAGGCTTTGAGCATTAATGGATAGGAGGGCCCAAGGAAATAAAATCCAGGCCTAAGCGGCTAAATCAAGCTGTCCCTAACCATGTGCTTGTGGCATGCAGGTCCAAGTGAAAAACTTGAGACTGAGTGGTTAAAGTCGTGATCCAAAGCAAAAGAGTGTGCTTAAAAACTCTGGACACCTCTAACTGGGGACTTTAGCAAAGCTGAGTGACAATCTGAAATGGTTCACCCAGTTATGTGTCTGTGGCATTTATGTATTCGATGGTAATACTGGAAAACAAAGTGCTTAGGGTCACGACCAAGACGCATAAAGTAGCTGTGTTCAAGAATCAACGTACTGAACTAGGAGAATCAATAACACTATCTAAAATTTTAAGTTCCAATAGATGCCAATCATTCTGAATTTCAAGGGAGAAAGTGAGATGCCAAAACTGTTCAGAAGCAAAAAGCTACAAGCCCCGCTCATCTAATTAGGACTAAGTTTCATTGATACTGTGGGATTCATTGTATATTCTATTCTTTTTATCCTATTTTGTTTTCAGTTGCTTGGGGACAAGCAACAATTTAAGTTTGGTGTTGTGATGAGCGGATAATTTATACGCTTTTTGGCATTATTTTTAGGTAGTTTTTAGTAGGATCTAGCTACTTTTTGGGATGTTTTTATTAGTTTTTATGTTAAATTCACATTTCTGGACTTTACTATGAGTTTGTGCGTTTTTCTGTGATTTCAGGTATTTTCTGGCTGAAATTGAGGGACTTGAGCAAAAATCTAATTCAGAGGCTAACAAAGGACTGCTGATGCTGTTGGATTCTGACCTCCCTGCACTCGAGGTATATTTTCTAGAGCTACAGAACTCCAAATGGCCCGCTTTGAATTGCGTTGGAAGGTAGACATCCAGGGCTTTTCAGCAATATATAATAGTCCATACTTTGCTCGAGTTTTGACGATGCAAACCGGCGTTCAAACGCCCCTTCTCTGCCGTATTCTGAAGTCAAAACGCCAGAACTGTCATAAAAGTTGGAGTTAAACGCCCAAACTGGCACCAAAGCTGGCGTTTAACTCCAAGAGAGGTCTCTACACGTGTAAAGCTCAATGTTCAGTCCAAGCACACACCAAGTGGGCCCGGAAATGGATTTCTGCATCATTTACCTATTTCTGTAAACCCTAGTAGCTAGTTTCATTATAAATAGAACCTTTTACTATTGTATTTTCATCTTTGGAATTTGACATCTTTGGAATGTTTTCCTTAGACATTGGGGGCTGGCCTCACGGCCATGCCTACCTTCATCACTTATGTATTTTCAACGGTGGAGTTTCTACACACCATAGATTAAGGTGTGGAGCTCTGCTATTCCTCGAGTATTAATGCAATTACTACTATTTTCTATTCAATTCAGCTTATTCTTATTATAAGATATTCGCTGCACTTCAACATGATGAATGTGATGATCTGTGATACTCATCATCATTCTCACATATGAACGCATGCCTGACAACCACTTCCGTTCTACTTTAGACCGAGCGCGTATCTCTTAGCCTCTATTCCGAAAGATCGGAGTCTTCGTGGTATAAGCTAGAATTATTGGCGGCCATTCCTGAGATCCGAAAAGTCTAAACCATTTCTGTGGTATTCCGAGTAGGATCTGGGAAGGAATGACTGTGACGAGCTTCAAACTCGGGAGTGTTGGGCGTAGTGACAGACGCAAAAGGATCACTGGATTCTATTCCAACATGATCGAGAACCGACAGATGATTAGCCGTGTGGTGACAGTGCATTTGGACCATTTTCACTGAAGACTGGAGGTAGCCATTAACGTCGGTGAAACCTGATGAGCGGATAATTTATACGCTTTTTGGCATTGTTTTTAGTATGTTTTTAGTATGATCTAGTTAGTTTTTAGTATATTTTTATTAGTTTTTAATTAAAATTCACTTTTCTGGACTTTACTATGAGTTTGTGTGTTTTTCTGTGATTTCAGGTATTTTCTGGCTGAAATTGAGGGATCTGAGCAAAAATCTGATCCAGAGACTCAAAAGGACTGCAGATGCTGTTGGATTCTGACCTTCTTGCACTCGAAGTGGATTTTCTGGAGCTACAGAAGCCCAATTGGCGCGCTCTTAACGGCGTTGGAAAGTAGACATCCTGGGCTTTTCAGCAATATATGATAGTCCATACTTTGCCCAAGATTTGATGGCCCAAACCGGCGTTCAAAGTCACCTCAAGAAATTCCAGCGTTAAACGCTGGAACTGGCACCAAAATGGGAGTTAAACGCCCAAA
Organism: Arachis stenosperma; assembly: GCF_014773155.1. Taxonomy (NCBI): domain Eukaryota; kingdom Viridiplantae; phylum Streptophyta; class Magnoliopsida; order Fabales; family Fabaceae; genus Arachis; species Arachis stenosperma. The sequence continues at coordinate 132,126,063 of NC_080385.1, forward strand.
CTGGCACCAAAGCTGGCGTTTAACTCCAAGAGGAGTCTCTACACGAAAAATGCTTCATTGCTCAGCCCAAGCACACACCAAGTGGGCCCGGAAGTGGATTTTTATGTCATTTACTCATCTCTGTACACCCTAGGCTACTAGTTTTCTATAAGTAGGACCTTTTACTATTGTATTTTCATCTTCTGATCTTTGGAACCTTTTTCTTTAGATCTTTTGATCACTTTGGGAGGCTGGCCTCACGGCCATGCCTAGACCTTGCTCTTATGTATTTTCAACGGTGGAGTCTCTACACACCATAGATTAAGGTGTGGAGCTCTGCTGTACCTCGAGTATTAATGCAATTACTATTGTTCTTCTATTCAATTCCGCTTGTTCTTTGTCCAAGATATCACTTGTTCTTCAACTTGATGAAGGTGATGATCCGTGACACTCATCATCATTCTCACTCATGAACAAAGTGACTGACAACCACTCTTGTTCTACAAGCAATCAAAGCTCTAGTGAATATCTCTTGGATTCCTGATAACACGATGCATGGTTGATCGCCTGACAACCGAGTGCTCGCCTGACAAACGAGCCAGCCATTCCGTGAGATAAGAGTCTTCGTGGTATAGGCGAGAACTGATGGCGGCATTCAAGAGAATCCGGAAGGTCTAACCTTGTCTGTGGTATTCTGAGTAGGATTCAATGATTGAATGACTGTGACGTGCTTCAAACTCCTAGCAGGCGGGGCGTTAGTGACAGACGCAAAAGGATCGATGGATTTTATTCCGGCCTGACCGAGAACCGACAGCTGATTAGCCATATGCTGTGACAGAGCATGGGAACATTTTCACTGAGAGGATGGGAGGTAGCCACTGACAACGGTGAAACCCTACATGAGCTTGCCATGGAAAGGAGTAAGAAGGATTGGATGAAGACTGTAGGAAAGCAGAGAGACGGAAGGGAAGGCATCTTCATACGTTTATCTGAAGCTCTCATTAATGATATACATAAGTATCTCTATCTTTATCTTTATGCTTTATTCGTTTATCACTATACCCAATTGAGTCTGCCTGACTGAGATTTACAAGGTGACCATAGCTTGCTTCATACCAACAATCTCCGTGGGATCGACCCTTACTCACGTAAGGTATTACTTGGACGACCCAGTGCACTTGCTGGTTAGTTGTGCGAAGTTGTAGTGATCACAATTTCGTGCACCAAGTTTTTGGCGCCGTTGCCGGGGATTGTTTGTGTATGGACAACTGACGGTTCATCTTGTTGCTTAGATTAGGTATTTTTTTTCAGAGTTCTTAAAAATGAATTCTAGTGTTTCATGATGATCTGTTGAAATCTGGCTGGCTGAAAAGCCATGTCTAATCTTATTGGACCGAGGTTTCAACTAATCATCACAATAGCTTGTTGATCTCTATCAATCTTGCTACTGGAGCGATGATCTGCTAAGGCTTGGCTGGCCATTGGCCATGTCTAGTGTTTTGGACCGAAGCTTTCTTTGAAAGCTTGGCTGGCTGTGAAGCCATGTCTAATTCCTGGACCGGAGTCTTAGACTAGCATTGCAATGATTCCTGGAATCCAATTTGAGAATTCTGAAACCTTTATTTTTCTTTTTATATAATTTTCGAAAAAAGCACAAAAAAAAAATTTCACAAAATCATAAAATCCAAAAATATTTTTAATTTGTGTCTTTTCAAGTCAATAATACAGAGAATTGAAGATTCAGAACATACTGCAGAGGAATCACACAGAAAAAGCTGAGCATTCAAAAATGCCCAGTGAAGAAGACAGACTGGCGTTTAAACGCCAGCCAGGGTACCTGGTTGGGCGTTTAACGCCCAAAAAGGTAGCATTTTGGGCGTTAAACGCCAGAATGGATACCATTCTGGGCGTTTAACGCCAGGATGGCACAAGGGGGAAGATTTTGTTTTCAAATCAATTTTTTTTCAAGTTTCCAAAGTTTTTCAAAATCAAATCTTTTTCAAATCATATCTTTTCAATCAAATGCTTTCAAAATCAATTTCTTTCCTTTTTCAAAGATACTTACTAACAATTAATGATTTGATTCAAAATTTCAAGTATGTTGCCTTTTCTGTTGAGGAAGGTTTAATTTTTGAATCATATCTTTTCTTGTCAAGCAAGTCATTAATTTTAAAATCAAATCTTTTTTTTAATGTTTTTCAAATCATATCTTCTCAATCACATCTTTTTAAAACCAATCATATCTTTTTAATCACATCTTTTTCAAAATAAGTTTTCAATCAAATCTTTTTAACTTCTAATTTCAAAATCTTTTTCAAAAATCACTTGATTTCTTTTCCACTTTGAATTTTCGAAAATTATCAATCAATTTTTCAAAATGTTTTTGACATCTTTTTTTAATTTTCGAAAATTCTCTTCCCTTCCTCCCACATCCTTCTATTTATGGAGTACTACTCCTTCTTAATGCACAATTCGAACTCTATCTAATCAAGTTCGAATTCTTCTACCTCTTCTTTCTATTTTTCTGTTCCTCTGACACTTCAAGGAATCTCTATAACTGTGACATAGAGGATTCCACATTTTCTTGTTCTCTTCTCTTTCATATGAGCAGGAACAAAGACAAAGGCATTCTTGTTGAAGCTGACCCTGAACCTGAAAGGACCTTGAAGCGAAAGCTAAGAGAAGCTAAGGCACAACTCTCTGTAGAGGACCTAACCGAATTCTTCAAAGAAGAAGAACCCATGGCAGCCAAAAACAACAACAATACCAACAATGCAAGGAAGGTGCTGGGTGACTTTACTGCACCTACTCCCGACTTCTATGGGAGAAGCATCTCTATCCCTGCCATTGGAGCAAACAACTTTGAGCTTAAGCCTCAATTAGTTTCTCTAATGCAACAGAATTGCAAGTTCCATGGACTTTCATTGGAAGATCCTCATCAGTTTTTAGCTGAATTCTTGCAAATCTGTGACACAGTCAAGACTAATGGGGTTGATCCTGAGGTCTACAGACTGATGCTATTCCCTTTTGCTGTAAGAGACAGAGCTAGAATATGGTTGGACTCTCAACCTAAAGAAAGCCTGGACTCTTGGGAAAAGCTAGTCAATGCCTTCTTGGCAAAGTTCTTTCCACCTCAAAAATTGAGTAAGCTTAGAGTGGAAGTCCAAACCTTCAGACAGAAGGATGGTGAATCCCTCTATGAAGCTTGGGAAAGATACAAACAATTAATCAGAAAATGTCCATCTGACATGCTTTCTGAATGGAGCATCATAGGTATTTTCTATGATGGTCTCTCTGAACTATCCAAGATGTCTTTAGATAGCTCTGCTGGAGGATCTCTTCATCTGAAGAAGACGCCTACAGAAGCTCAAGAGCTCATTGAAATGGTTGCAAATAACCAATTCATGTACACTTCTGAAAGAAATCCTGTGAACAATGGGACAAGTCAGAAGAAAGGAGTTCTTGAGATTGATACTCTGAATGCCATTTTGGCTCAGAACAAGATATTGACTCAACAAGTCAATTTGATTTCTCAAAGTCTGTCTGGAATGCAAAATGCACCAAGCAGTACTAAGGATGCTTCATCTGAAGAAGAAGCTTATGATCCTGAGAACCCTTCAATGGAAGAGGTGAATTACCTAGGAGAACCCTATGGGAACACCTATAATTCTTCATGGAGAAATCACCCAAATTTCTCATGGAAGAATCAAGAGAGACCTCAACAAGGTTTCAACAACAACAATGGTGGAAGAAACAGGTTTAGCAATGGCAAGCCTTATCCATCATCTTCTCAGCAACAGACAGAGAATTCTAAGCAGTACCCCTCTGACTTAGCAACCATGGTCTCTGATCTAATCAAAACCACTCAAAGTTTCATGACTGAAACAAGGTCCTCCATTAAGAATTTGGAGGCACAAGTGGGACAGCTGAGCAAGAAAATTACTGAACTCCCTCCTAATACTCTCCCAAGTAATACAGAAGAAAATCCAAAAGGAGAGTGCAAAGCCATAACCATGGCCGAATATGGAGAGGAAAGAGAGGAAGTGGACGCCACTGAGGAAGGCCTCAATGGGCGTGCACTAGCCTCCAATGAGTTCCCTAATGAGGAACCATGGGAATCTAAGGCTCAAAATGAGACCATAGAGATTCCATTGGACTTACTTCTGCCATTCATGAGCTCTGATGAGTATTCCTCCTCTGAAGAGGATGAGTATGTCACTGAAGAGCAAGTTGCTAAATACCTTGGAGCAATCATGAAGCTAAATGACAAGTTATTTGGAAATGAGACTTGGGAGACTGAACCTCCTTTGCTCACCAAAGAACTGGATGACTTGTCTAGGCAGAAATTACCTCAAAAGAGACAAGATCCTGGGAAGTTTTCCATACCTTGTACCATAGGCACCATGACCTTCAAGAAGGCTCTGTGTGACTTAGGGTCAAGTGTAAACCTCATGCCTCTCTCTGTAATGGAGAAGCTAGGGATCTTTGAGGTGCAAGCTGCAAGAATCTCACTAGAGATGGCAGACAACTCAAGAAAACAAGCTCATGGACTTGTAGAGAATGTTTTGGTAAAAGTTGAAGACCATTACATCCCTACTGATTTCATAGTCCTAGAGACTGGGAAGTGCATGGATGAATCCATCATCCTTGGCAGACCCTTCCTAGCCACAGCAAAGGCTGTGATTGATGTTGATGGAGGTGAACTAATCATTCAAGTGAATGAAAAATCCTATGTGTTTAAGGCTCAAGGATATCCCTCTGTCACCATGGAGAAGAAGCATGAAGAGCTTCTCTCAAATCAGAGTCAAACAGAGCCCCCACAGTCAAACTCTAAGTTTGGTGTTGGGAGGCCACAACCAAACTCTAAGTTTGGTGTTGAACCCCCACATTCAAACTCTAAGTTTGGTGTTGGGAGGTTCCAACATTGCTCTGAGTATCTGTGAGGCTCCATGAGAGCCCTCTGTCAAGCTACTGACATTAAAGAAGCGCTTGTTGGGAGGCAACCCAATGATTATATTTTATCTATTTTCTTTTGTTATTTTATGTTTTTTGTAGGTTGATGATCATAAGAAGTCACAAAATCCATTGAAAAAGCAAAAACAGAATGAAAAACAGGAAGAAAAACAGCACACCCTGGAGGAAGAACTCACTGGCGTTTAAACGCCAGTGAGGCTAGCAGTTGGGCGTTTAACGCCCAGTCTGGCACCATTCTGGGCGTTTAACGCCAGAAAGGGGCACCAGACTGGCGTTAAACGCCAGAAAAGGGCAAGAACCTGGCGTTAAACGCCAGGAATGGGCACCAGCCCGGCGTTTAACGCCAGAAATGGCTCAAAACGTGATTTTGAGTAACATTTGGTGCAGGGATGACTTTTCCTTGACACCACAGGATCTGTGGACCCCACAGGATCCCCACCTACCCCACCACCACTCTCTCTCTTCTTCCCCCATTCACCAATCACCTCAACACCTCTTCCCCAAAACCCCTTCACCTATCAAATCCCATCTTTCTCTTCACCACTCACATCCATCCTTCATAAAACCCCACCAACCTTACCCTTTAAATTCAAACCACTTTCCCTCCCAAACCCACCCATAATGGCCGAACCCCATATCCCCTCTCTCCTATAAATACCCTTCTTCCCTCCTTCATTTTCACACAACCTAAACACCACTTCCCCCCTCCTTGGCCGAATACATAAGCCATCTTCTTCTTCCTCATTTCTTCTTCTTCTACTCTCTTCTTTCTTCTTTTGCTCGAGGACGAGCAAACCTTTTAAGTTTGGTGTGGTAAAAGCGTTGCTTTTTTGTTTGTCCATAACCATTTATGGCATCCAAGGCCGGAGAAACCTCTAGAAAGAGGAAAGGGAAGGCAAAAGCTTCTACCTCCGAGTCATGGAAGATGGATAGATTCATCTCAAGGGTGCATCAAGACCACTTCTATGAAGTTGTGGCCTTGAAGAAGGTGATCCCCGAGGTCCCCTTTTCACTCAAAAAGGGTGAATATCCGGAGATCCGCCATGAGATCCGAAGAAGAGGTTGGGAAGTGCTTACCAACCCCATTCAACAAGTCGGAATCTTGATGGTTCAAGAGTTCTATGCCAATGCATGGATCACCAAGAACCATGATCAAAGTGTGAACCCGGATCCAAAGAATTATCATACTATGGTTCGGGGAAAATACTTGGATTTTAGTCCGGAAAATGTAAGGTTAGCATTCAACTTGCCCATGATGCAAGGAGATGAACATCCTTACACTAGAAGGGTCAACTTTGATCAAAGGTTGGACCAAGTCCTCACAGTCATATGTGAAGAGGGCGCACAATGGAAGAGAGATTCAAGAGGCAAGCCGGTTCAATTGAGAAGGCATGACCTCAAGCCCGTGGCTAGAGGATGGTTGGAGTTTATCCAACGCTCAATCATTCCCACTAGCAACCGGTCCGAAGTTACTCTAGACCGGGCCATCATGATTCATAGCATCATGATTGGAGAAGAAGTGGAAGTTCATGAGGTTATAGCCCAAGAACTCTATAAAGTGGCGGACAAGTCTTCCACCTTGGCAAGGCTAGCCTTTCCTCATCTCATTTGTCACCTCTGTTATTCAGTTGGAGTTGACATAGAAGGAGACACCCCCATTGATGAGGACAAGCCCATCACCAAGAAAAGGATAGAGCAAACAAGAGATCCCTCTCATCATGAGATCCCTGAGATACCTCAAGGGATGCACTTTCCTCCACAAGACTATTGGGAGCAAGTAAACACCTCCCTAGGAGAATTGAGTTCCAACATGGGACAACTAAGGGTGGAGCATCAAGAGCACTCCATTCTCCTCCATGAAATTAGAGAAGATCAAAGAATCATGAGAGAGGAGCAACAAAGACAAGGAAGAGACATTGAGGAGCTCAAGCACTCCATAAGACCTTCAAGAGGAAGAACAAGCCGCCATCACTAAGGTGGACCCATTCTTTAATCTCCTTGTTCTTTATTTCCTTGTTTTTCGAAATTTTCATGCTTATGTTATCCATGTTTGTGTCTTATGATCATTAGAGTCTTAGTGTCTATGCCTTAAAGTTATGAATGTCCTATGAATCCATCACCTTTCTTAAGAACTGTTCTTAATTGAAAAAGAAAAGAATTGCATGAATTTTGAATTTTATAACAGTTTAATTATCTTGATGTGGTGGCAACACTTTTATTCTCTGAATGTATGCTTGAACAGTGCATATGTCTTTTGAATTTGTGGTTTATGATTGTTGGCTCTTGAAAGAATGATGAAAAAGGAGACATGTTACTGAGGATCTGAAAAATCATAAAAATGATTCTTGAAGCAAGAAAAAGCAGTGAATACAAAAAAAAAGGAGGAAGCAAGCGAAAAAAAAAACCGAAAAAAAAAGAAAAAAAAAGAGAGAGAAAAAGAAAGAAATAAAGTTGTGATCCAAGGCAATAAGAGTGTGCTTAAGAACCCTGGACACCTCTAATTGGGGACTTTAGCAAAGCTGAGTCACAATCTGAAAAGGTTCACCCAATTATGTGTCTGTGGCATGTATGTATCCGGTGGTAATACTGGAAGACAGAGTGCTTTGGGCCACGGCCAAGACTCAATAAGTAGCTGTGTTCAAGAATCATCATACTTAACTAGGAGAATCAATAACACTATCTGGATTCTGAGTTCCTAAAGAGGCCAATCATTCTGAATTCCAAAGGATAAAGTGAGATGCCAAAACTATTCAAAGGCAAAAAGCTAAAAGCCCCGCTCATCTAATTAATACTGATCTTCATAGATGTTTTTGGAGTTCATTGCATATTCTCTTCTTTTTATCTTATTTGATCTTCAGTTGCTTGAGGACAAGCAACAATTTAAGTTTGGTGTTGTGATGAGCGGATAATTTATACGCTTTTTGGCATTGTTTTTAGTATGTTTTTAGTATGATCTAGTTAGTTTTTAGTATATTTTTATTAGTTTTTAATTAAAATTCACTTTTCTGGACTTTACTATGAGTTTGTGTGTTTTTCTGTGATTTCAGATATTTTCTGGCTGAAATTGAGGGATCTGAGCAAAAATCTGATCCAGAGACTCAAAAGGACTGCAGATGTTGTTGGATTCTGACCTCCCTGCACTCGAAGTGGATTTTCTGGAGCTACAGAAGCCCAATTTGCGCACTCTCAAAGGCGTTGGAAAGTAGACATCCTGGGATTTCTAGCAATATATGATAGTCCATACTTTGCCCAAGATTTGATGGCCCAAACCGGCGTTCAAAGTCACCTCAAGAAATTCCAGCGTTAAACGCCGGAACTGGCACCAAAATGGGAGTTAAACGCCCAAACTGGCACCAAAGCTGGCGTTTAACTCCAAGAGGAGTCTCTACACGAAAAATGCTTCATTGCTCAGCCCAAGCACACACCAAGTGGGCCCGGAAGTGGATTTTTATGTCATTTACTCATCTCTGTACACCCTAGGCTACTAGTTTTCTATAAGTAGGACCTTTTACTATTGTATTTTCATCTTCTGATCTTTGGAACCTTTTTCTTTAGATCTTTTGATCACTTTGGGAGGCTGGCCTCACGGCCATGCCTAGACCTTGTTCTTATGTATTTTCAACGGTGGAGTCTCTACACACCATAGATTAAGGTGTGGAGCTCTGCTGTATCTCGAGTATTAATGCAATTACTATTGTTCTTCTATTCAATTCCGCTTGTTCTTTGTCCAAGATATCACTTGTTCTTCAACTTGATGAAGGTGATGATCCGTGACACTCATCATCATTCTCACTCATGAACAAAGTGACTGACAACCACTCTTGTTCTACAAGCAATCAAAGCTCTAGTGAATATCTCTTGGATTCCTGATAACACGATGCATGGTTGATCGCCTGACAACCGAGTGCTCGCCTGACAAACGAGCCAGCCATTCCGTGAGATCAGAGTCTTCGTGGTATAGGCGAGAACTGATGGCGGCATTCAAGAGAATCCGGAAGGTCTAACCTTGTCTGTGGTATTCTGAGTAGGATTCAATGATTGAATGACTGTGACGTGCTTCAAACTCCTAGCAGGCGGGGCGTTAGTGACAGACGCAAAAGGATCGATGGATTTTATTCCGGCCTGACCGAGAACCGACAGCTGATTAGCCATATGCTGTGACAGAGCATGGGAACATTTTCACTGAGAGGATGGGAGGTAGCCACTGACAACGGTGAAACCCTACATGAGCTTGCCATGGAAAGGAGTAAGAAGGATTGGATGAAGACTGTAGGAAAGCAGAGAGACGAAAGGGAAGGCATCTTCATACGCTTATCTGAAGCTCTCATCAATGATATACATAAGTATCTCTATCTTTATCTTTATGCTTTATTCGTTTATCACTATACCCAATTGAGTCTGCCTGACTGAGATTTACAAGGTGACCATAGTTTGCTTCATACCAACAATCTCCGTGGGATCGACCCTTACTCACGTAAGGTATTACTTGGACGACCCAGTGCACTTGCTGGTTAGTTGTGCGAAGTTGTAGTGATCACAATTTCGTGCACCAAAACCCGAACATACAGCTTGCCATGGAAAGGAGTATGAAGGATTGGATGAAGGTAGTAGGAAAATAGAGATTCAACAAGACAAAGCATCTCTATGCACTTATCTGAAATTCTCACCAATGAATTACATAAGTATCTCTATCTTTACTTTATGTTTTATTTATCTTTTTAATTATTAAAACTCTATCACCCATTTGAATCCGCCTGACTGAGATTTACAAGGTGACCATAGCTTGCTTCAAGCCGACAATCTCCGTGGGATCGACCCTTACTCACGTAAGGTTTATTACTTGGACGACCCAGTGCACTTGCTGGTTAGTTGTGCGAAGTTGTAACAAAGTGTGATTCACATTTGAGAGCTCCAAGTCTTTGGCGCCATTGTTGATGATCATAATTTCGTGCACCAACTCACTTAAAGTGAATCCGCTGGGGCTATTTCTGGGCTTTCCAAGCCCAAATCCAACTCACTTCTGATGCTATTAAACCCAAGGATTGAAGGGAGATGAGAGGGGGAGTTACCAAGTTAGTTTTAGAAGTAGTTAGAGTTTAGTTTTATCATGCTTTAGGTTAGGTTTCTATAGAGAGAAGTGAAGAACTGATTTTCTATCGGTAAAGAAATTCACAAATAAGTTCGCGTTGTAAGTATAGTTTCTAAACCAACAGAGAATCTTTTCGTACAAAAGTTTGGTTGTCACAAGTAAAAAAACCCAATAAATTTTTAAACCGAAGTATTCAAATCTCAGGTCGTCTTCTCAAGGAATTGCAGGGAAGTATGATTTATTATTGGTTATGGAAAAAGATATATTTTATTTTGGGTTTTTGAAATAAGGAACAAGTAATTTAAATAGCAAGAAAAATAAATTAATAATTAAGAAAACTCTTGGCAAGGTATGAGAATTGGAAGTCCTATCCTAGTTATCCTTATCAATTGTGATGAGAATTGGCTTTTGCTCCAACTCTAACTACGAAGGTAAGTCAGGTGGATAAATCAATATGAATCCTCAAGTCCTAGTCTTTCCCTTGGAAAGGTTAGAGTTAGTGGAATCCAAATTAATCAGCAAAGAATTCCAATTTTCAGTGAACACCTCGAGTTTGATAAGTCAAGCGTTACGAGTTACTCAACCAAAGCCAAAAGGGAAGAAAATCTATTTGGATGAAAATAATTTGGATAAAGCGAAAGTATCAATGACATAAATTAAAGAAAGCAATCATAAGTTTGAAATACCTCAAATTATATTAATTAAGAAAATTCAAATCTAACATGGAAAAGTTCATAAATTAAATTGGAAAAATAAATAAAAGAAACATTGAACCTGGAACTCAGAAGAAATTGTAAGTTGAAATAATAAGAAATCCTAAATCCTTTAAGAGGAATCCTAATCCTAAATCCTAAGAGAGAGGAGAGAGCCTCTCTCTCTAAAACTACATCTAAATTATGAAAAGTGAAATATGAGTCATCTCCCTTCATTCCTCCACTTTGCAGCCTTTAATCTGTGTTTTCTGGGCTTGAAACTGGGCCGGAAATAGCCCAGGATTCGCTGGTTGCGAAATCTGCCACGCTGATTTTCGTCACTGCGATACGTCCGCGTGGAGCACGTGTTCGCATCACCTAGCTGTACGGTCACTATTGCAAATTATATATCAAATCGAAGCCCCAGACGTTAGCTTTTCAACGCAACTGGAACCGCATTATTTGGACCTTTGTAGCTCAAGTTATGACCATTTGAGTGCGAAGAGGTCAGGCTGACAGCTTTGGCAATTCCTTCAGTTTCTTGTATTCCTTTCACTATTGCATGCTTCCTTTCCATCCTCTGAGCCATTCCTATCATGTAATCTCTGAAATCACTTAACACACATATCAAGGCATTGAATGGTAATAAGAGATATTTAAACATAGTAAAATTTCAAGTCCAAAGAAGCATGTTTTCAATCATAGCACAAAATCAGGAAGGAAAATGTAAACTCATGCAAATCATATGAATAAGTGTATGAAAGATTGATAAAATCCACTCAATTGAACACAAGATAAACAATAAAATAGTGGTTTATCAAGAAGCTCTCTCTTCTCTCTAGAATTAGGATTAGGTTTAGGTTAATCTCTTCTTAGATCTAGGCTTTAAGTCTTGCTTTCATCTACTTTTTCCTTTTAATTTCTTGTTCCTACATCTTGTTCCTTTATTCTTTTGTATTCATCTCCTTTGTTTGTATACTTTGTTGTTGATACACTCTTGCTCTTCTTATTTTTTTAATGCAATTTGAGGTAATTCATGTTAATTGTGCTTTCTTTTATTGTTGTTGTTGATTGCTTGTATTAGGTAGTGTTAGATTTTATATTTCTTTGCAATTTTATCTTGCTTTCCTTTTATGCCTTCCAAGTGTTTGACAAAATGCTTGGAAGGATGTTGGAGTAGACTTTTGTGTTCTTGGCTTGGGATGGTAACTTAGGTGAACTTGAGTTACTAATGTCCAAGTGATTGATAATTGGTATCCATTGACTCTAGCTCTCATTAATTCAATTAGTGAATAGCTAGGACTTATGGAATTGGATTGATAAAGCTCATTTGAATTTCCTTTACTTGTTAGAGGATAACCTAATGGGATTGATCCTTGCAATTATCATATTGTGGTTAGTGATAAGGATAGAGATCCTTAACCATCAAACCTTGCCAAGACCTTTTTATCTTTTGATTTTCATTGCCAATTATTTTTCTTATCTCTTATCCAAAACCCCAAAATATACAAATCATAGCCAATAACAAGAACACTACCCTGCAATTCCTTTGAGAGACGACCCGAGGTTTAAATACTTCAGTTTATTTTTATTAGGGTTTGTACTTGTGACAACCAAAATTTTTAATTGAGGAATTATTTGTTGGTTTAGAACTATACTTGCAATGAGATTTCATTTGTCAAATTCTAAACCATAAGACAATTTTCGTTCATCATATTGCTCCTGTCAGAGGCATAGAAGAACTCATTGTTGGCCACAGTCTTTATGATGTCTATGGCCTCTTCAATAGTCTTCTTCTTATTTAGAGATCCTTTTGAAGAGTGATCCAACGCCTTCTTTGATTCATAAGACAAGCCTTCATAGAAGATGTGTAGCTGCACCCATTCATTGAACATGTCTGGTGGGCATTTTCTTGTCAAGTCTTTGTACATCTCCCATGCTTCATAGAAAGTTTCACCATCTTGTTGCTTGAATGTTTGGACCTTAGCCCTCAATTTATTGACTTTTTGAGGAGGGTATAATCTCGCTAAGAACTTGTTTACCACATCTTCCCAAGTTGTCAGACTCTCTCTTGGAAATGATTCTAGCCATTTAGATGCTTTGTCCCTAAGTGAGAAGGGGAATAACAGCAATCTATAGGTGTCAGGATGAACACCATTAGACTTCACAGTATCACATATTCTTAGGAAAGTGGTTAAGTGTTGATTTGGGTCTTCTTGGGTACTTCCTCCAAATGAGCAATTATTTTAAACAAGGGTGATGAGTTGAGGTTTTAACTCAAAGTTATTGGCATGAATAGTTGGTTTTTGGATGCTACTTCCACAGTTTCCTGGGTTTGGATTAATGTAAGAGCCTAAAACTCTCCTCTCTTGCCCAGCATGGTGGGCTGCACCCTCTCTATCATGGTTATGCACCTCTTCTTCATGATGGTTCACAATATCATCCTCCATATTCATATCTAAGTCCTCTTCATCTTCCTCTACACCAACAACCTTTTTTCCTCTTGCTTCACTCCTTAATCTAAGGAAGGTCCTATCAGGTTCAGATTCAAAGGAGGTTGGAGCTCCTCTTCTTCTACCTGTCATACAAACAGCAGAACACAAGCAAGAGAAAAGTGAAGAAATCACTCTTGTTAAGGTTGTTAGTGTGAGTGATGCAATTTATCAAACAGCTAGTGGATTAGTCAAGTAAAAATGTAAATAAGCAAGAAAATCAAAGGAAAATCAAAGTAAAATTGCTGAGACTAAAAGTAAATAATAGAAACTAAGAAATTAACAAAACAAAAGAAAATTGCTCAATCTAGTTATCCTTTAATTTAATCATTGTCAATACAAAATCAATCCCCAGCAACGATGCCATAATCTTGATGTACGAAAACTTGTACCACTACAAATTTCTCTCGGGAAGTATACCGAATTGTCGTCAAGTAAAAACTTACAATAGAGTGAGGTCGAATCCCACAGGAATTGATTGGTTGAGCAACTTTAATTAGAGGAGTGTTCTAGCTGAGCTACGCAAAGTTGAGTTGAGAATTACAGAAACTTAAATGGCGGGGAAAAGTAAATGACAGGAAATGTAAATGACTGAAAGTAAATGGCAGAATGTAAAGTGCAGAAAGTTAAATTGCGGAAAATTAAATGGGATTGGAGATAATGAACATCAAAGTAAATAGCAAGAATTAAAGAGAATGGGTAAGATCAGAAATGGGGAAGTTCATTGGGCGTAGGAGATGTTGCATTCTCCGGATCAAGTTCATCTTCATCTCTTCCTCAATCAATGCATTCATTGACTTTCTTGACAATCTTAAGTGATTGGATTCCAATGTCTTGGCAATCCAATCTCTCTAAGCTTGAACAATTGTCCAATGTCTTGATTTAATTGCTCATGGGAAGAGATGAAGTTTGGTAACTGATTATACCACACACTTTCATAGATCAAAGTATTGGTAGGATTACATGTCACTATATCCATCCAACCCCCAACCTAATCCAGCGTGAGAAAGCGTTTCTAGCATGATCTCCTCATTCCTCTTTCAAGGTTTCGAGGAAACCCAATTATGAATAGTTTCTCTGTCGAGATAACTTGTTCAATTGAATTAAGATCGAAAGCTTTCTAGCAAAATCAAGAGAAAAGAAAGAAGAAGAAGATGAAAACTACTATTGATCCATTGAATTACAACAGAGCTCCCTAACCCAATGAAGAGGGGTTTAGTTGTTCATAGCTCTGGAAATGGAAAGCAAAAATGAAAAGTGCATCGTAAAGTAAACTAAATTTCAGAGAAAGTGTTCATACCCTGGGTCAAGCTGTCTGATGAGCGGATAATTTATACGCTTTTTGGCATTGTTTTTAGGTAGTTTTTAGTAAGTTCAAGCTACTTTTAGGGATGTTTTCATTAGTTTTTATGTTAAATTCATATTTCTGGACTTTACTATGAGTTTGTGTGTTTTTCTGTGATTTCAGGTAATTTCTGGCTGAAATTGAGGGACTTGAGCAAAACTCTGAAAAAGGCTGACAAAAGGACTGCTGATGCTGTTGGATTTTGACCTCCCTGCACTCGAAATGGATTTTCTGGAGCTACAGAACTCCAAATGGCGCGCTCTCAACGGAGTTGGAAAGAAGACATCCAGAGCTTTCCAGCAATATATAATCTTCCATACTTTATTCGGGAATTGACGACGTAAATTGGCGTTCAACGTCAAGTACATGCTGCTGTCTGGAGTTAAACGCCAGAAACACGTCATAACTGGTGCGCGAAATTGTGATTCACTACACAACTTTGCACAACTAACCAGTAAGTGCACTGGGTAGTCCAAGTAATACCTTACGTGAGTAAGGGTCGATCCCACGGAGATTGTTGGTATGAAGCAAGCTATGGTCACCTTGTAAATCTCAGTCAGGCAGACTCAAATGGGTATAGATGATGAATAAAACATAAAGATAAAGATAGAGATACTTATGTATATCATTGGTAAGAACTTCAGATAAGCGTATGAAGATGCTTTCCCTTCCGTCTCTCTGCTTTCCTACTGTCTTCATCCAATCCTTCTTACTCCTTTCCATGGCAAGCTTATGCAAGGGTTTCACCGTTGTCAGTGGCTACCTCCCATCCTCTCAGTGAAAATGTTCCTATGCTCTGTCACAGCATATGGCTAATCAGCTGTCGGTTCTCGGTCAGGCCAGAATAGAATCCAGTGATTCTTTTGCGTCTGTCACTAACGCCCCGCCTGCTAGGAGTTTAAAGCACGTCACAGTCATTCAGTCATTGAATCCTACTCAGAATACCACAGACAAGGTTAGACCTTCCGGATTCTCTTGAATGCTGCCATCAGTTCTCGCCTATACCACGAAGACTCTGATCTCACGGAATGGCTGGCTCGTTTGTCAGGCGAGCACTCGGTTGTCAGGCGATCAACCATGCATCGTGTATCAGGAATCCAAGAGATAAACACTAGAGCCTCATATGCTTGTAGAACAAGAGTGGTTGTCAGTCACCTTGTTCATAGGTGAGAATGGTGATGAGTGTCATGGATCATCACATTCATCAAGTTGAAGAACAAGTGATATCTTGGACAAAGAACAAGCGGAATTGAATAGAAGAACAATAGTAATTGCATTAATACTCGAGGTACAGCAGAGCTCCACACTTTAATCTATGGTGTGTAGAAACTCCACCGTTGAAAATACATAAGAACAAGGTCTAGGCATGGCCGAATGGCCAGCCTCCCAAATGATCTAAGATAGCATGAAACTCAAAGATAGCTACCCCGATTCCCTAGATACAATAGTAAAAGGTCCTACTTATAGAAAACTAGTAGCCTAGGGTGTACAGAGATGAGTAAATGACATAAAAATCCACTTCCGGGCCCACTTGGTGTGTGCTTGGGCTGAGAAATGAAGCATTTTCGTGTAGAGACTCCTCTTGGAGTTAAACGCCAGCTTTGGTGCCAGTTTGGGCGTTTAACTCCCATTTTGGTGCCAGTTCCGGCGTTTAACGCTGGAATTCCTGAGGGTGACTTTGAACGCCGGTTTGGGCCATCAAATCTTGAGCAAAGTATGGACTATCATATATTGCTGGAAAGCCCAGGATGTCTACTTTTCAACGCCGTGGAGATCGCGCCAATTGGGCTTCTGTAGCTCCAGAAAATCTACTTCGAGTGCAGGGAGGTCAGAATCCAACAGCATCTGCAGTCCTTTTCAGTCTCTGAATCAGATTTTTGCTCAGGTCCCTCAATTTCAGCCAGAAAATACCTGAAATCACAGAAAAACACACAAACTCATAGTAAAGTCCAAAAAAGTGAATTTTAACTAAAACCTAATGAAAATATACTAAAAACTAACTAGATCATACTAAAAACATACTAAAAACAATGCCAAAAAGCGTACAAATTATCCGCTCATCACAATACCAAACTTAAATTGTTGCTTGTCCCCAAGCAACTGAAGATCAAATAGGATAAAAAGAAGAGAATATGCAATGAACTCCAAAAACATCTATGAAGATCAGTATTAATTAGATGAGCGGGGCTTTTAGCTTTTTGCCTCTGAACAGTTTTGGCATCTCACTCTATCCTTTGGAACTCAGAATGATTGGCTTCTTTAGGAACTCAGAATCCAGATAGTGTTATTGATTCTCTTAGTTAAGTATGATGATTCTTGAACACAGCTACTTATTGAGTCTTGGCTGTGGCCCAAAGCACTCTGTCTTCCAGTATTACCACCGGATACATACATGCCACAGACACATAATTGGGTGAACCTTTTCAGATTGTGACTCAGCTTTGCTAAAGTCCCCAATTAGAGGTGTCCAGGGTTCTTAAGCACACTCTTTTTGCCTTGGATCACAACTTTATTTCTTTCTTTTTCTTTCTTTTTCTCTTTTTTTTTTCGGTTTTTTTTCGGTTTTTTTTTTCGCTTGCTTTCTTCCTCTTTTTTTTTGTATTCACTGCTTTTTCTTGCTTCAAGAATCATTTTTATGATTTTTCAGATCTTCAGTAACATGTCTCCTTTTTCATCATTCTTTCAAGAGCCAACATTCATGAACCACAAATTCAAAAGACATATGCACTGTTCAAGCATACATTCAGAGAACAAAAGTGTTGCCACCACATCAATATAATTAAACTGTTATAAAATTCAAAATTCATGCAATTCTTTTCTTTTTCAATTAAGAACAATCTCTAAGAAAGGTGATGGATTCATAGGACATTCATAACTTTAAGGCATAGACACTAAGACACTAATGATCATAAGACACAAACATAGACAAACATAAGCATGAAAATTTCGAAAAACAGAAAAACAAAGAACAAGGAAATTAAAGAACGGGTCCACCTTAGTGATGGCGGCTTGTTCTTCCTCTTGAAGGTCTTATGGAGTGCTTAAGCTCCTCAATGTCTCTTCCTTGCCTTTGTTGCTCCTCTCTCATGATTCTTTTGATCTTCTCTAATTTCATGGAGGAGGATGGAATGTTCTTGGTGCTCCACCCTTAGTTGTCCCATGTTGGAACTCAATTCTCCAAGGGAGGTGTTTAGTTGCTCCCAGTAGTCTTGTGGAGGAAAGTGCATCCCTTGAGGTATCTCAGGGATCTCATGATGAGAGGGGTCTCTTGTTTGCTCCATCCTTTTCTTAGTGATGGGCTTGAGGTCATGCCTTCTCAGTTGAACCGGCTTCCCTCTTGAACTTCTCTTCCATTGGGTGTCCTCTTCACAAATGTCTGTGAGGACTTGGTCCAACCTTTGATCAAAGTTGACCTTTCTTCATGGCCACAACTTCATGGAAGTGGTCTTGATGCACCCTTGAGATGAATCTCTCCATCTCTCATGACTCGGAGGTAGAAGCTTTTGCCTTCCCTTTCCTCTTTCTAGAGGTTTCTCCAGCCTTGGATGCCATAAATGGTTATGGAAAAACAAAAAGCAATGCTTTTACCACACCAAACTTAAAAGGTTTGCTCGTCCTCGAGCAAAAGAAGAAAGATGAGAGTAGAAGAAGAAGAAATAGAGGAGAGGGAGATGGCTTTGTGTTCGGCCAAGGAGGGGGAGAAATGGTGTTTAGGTGGTGTGAAAATGAAGGAGTGAAGAAGGGTTTATGGGGAAGAGGTGTTGAGGTGAT
Source organism: Arachis stenosperma (assembly GCF_014773155.1). Lineage (NCBI taxonomy): Eukaryota > Viridiplantae > Streptophyta > Magnoliopsida > Fabales > Fabaceae > Arachis > Arachis stenosperma. Next base: position 132,144,405 of record NC_080385.1, read on the forward strand.
TGGTGAATGGGTGAAGAAGAGAGAGTGTGGTGGGGTTGGTGGGGATCCTGTGGGGTCCACAGATCCTGAGGTGTCAAGGAAAAGTCATCCCTGCACCAAATGGCGTGCAAAATCACGTTTTGAGCCAATTCTGGCGTTAAACGCCGGGCTGGTGCCCATTTCTGGCGTTTAATGCCAGGTTCTTGCCCTTTCCTGGCGTTTAACGCCAGTCTGGTGCCCCTTTCTGGCGTTAAACGCCCAGAATGGTGCCAGACTGGGCGTTAAACGCCCAACTGCTAGCCTCACTGGCGTTTAAACGCCAGTGAGTTCTTCCTCCAGGGTGTGCTGTTTTTCTTCCTGTTTTTCATTCTGTTTTTGCTTTTTCACTTGATTTTGTGACTTCTTATGATCATCAACCTACAAAAAACATAAAATAACAAAGGAAAATAGATAAAATATAACATTGGGTTGCCTCCCAACAAGCGCTTCTTTAATGTCAGTAGCTTGACAGAGGGCTCTCATGGAGCCTCACAGATACTCAGAGCAATGTTGGAACCTCCCAACACCAAACTTAGAGTTTGAATGTGGGGGTTCAACACCAAACTTAGAGTTTGGTTGTGGCCTCCTAACACCAAACTTAGAGTTTGACTGTGGGGGCTCTGTTTGACTCTGATTTGAGAGAAGCTCTTCATGCTTCTTCTCCATGGTGACAGAGGGATATCCTTGAGCCTTAAACACAAAGGATTCTTCATTCACTTGAATGATCAGTTCACCTCCATCAACATCAATCACAGCCTTTGCTGTGGCTAGGAAGGGTCTGCCAAGGATGATGGATTCATCCATGCACTTCCCAGTCTCTAGGACTATGAAATCAGTAGGGATGTAATGGTCCTCAATCTTCACCAAAACATCCTCTACAAGTCCATGAGCTTGTTTTCTTGAGTTGTCTGCCATCTCTAGTGAGATTCTTGCAGCTTGTACCTCAAAGATCCCTAGCTTCTCCATTACAGAGAGAGGCATGAGGTTTACACTTGACCCTAAGTCACACAGAGCCTTCTTGAAGGTCATGGTGCCTATGGTACAAGGTACTGAAAACTTTCCAGGATCTTGTCTCTTTTGAGGTAATTTCTGCCTAGACAAGTCATCCAGTTCTTTGGTGAGCAAAGGAGGTTCATCCTCCCAAGTCTCATTTCCAAATAACTTGTCATTTAGCTTCATGATTGCTCCAAGGTATTTAGCAACTTGCTCTTCAGTGACATACTCATCCTCTTCAGAGGAGGAATACTCATCAGAGCTCATGAAAGGCAGAAGTAAGTCCAATGGAATCTCTATGGTCTCATTTTGAGCCTCAGATTCCCATGGTTCCTCATTAGGGAACTGATGAGCGGATAATTTATACGCTTTTTGGCATAGTTTTTACATAGTTTTTAATGAGTTTAAGCTACTTTTAGGGATGTTTTCTTTAGTTTTTATGTTAAATTCACATTTCTGGATTTTACTATGAGTTTGTGTGTTTTTCTGTGATTTCAGGTAAATTCTGACTGAAATTGAGGGATCTGAGCAAAACTCTGAAAAAGGCTGACAAAAGGACTGCTGATGCTGTTGGATTCTGACCTCCCTGCACTCGAAATGGATTTTCTGGAGCTACAGAACTCCAAATGGCGCGCTCTTAACGGCGTTGGAAAGTAGACATCCAGGGCTTTCCAGCAATATATAATAGTCCATACTTTATTCGAAGAATGACGACGTAACTTGGCGTTGAACGCCAAGTACATGCTCCTTTCCGAAGTTAAACGCCAGAAAAACGTCATGATCCGGAGTTGAACGCCCAAAACACATCATAACTCGAAATTCAACTCCAAGAGAAGCCTTAGCTCGTGTATTGATCAAGCTCAGCCCAAGCATACACCAAGTGGGCCCCGGAAGTGGATTTATGCATCAATTACTTACTCATGTAAACCCTAGGAGCTAGTTTATTATAAATAGGATGATTTATCAATGTATTAGACATCTTTGGTCTCAGTTTTGTTTTATTCTTCATCCTAAGAGACTATTGATCACGTTTTAGGGGGCTGGCCATTCGGCCATGCCTGGACCCTTTGCTTATGTATTTTCAACGGTGGAGTTTCTGCACACCATAGATTAAGGGTGTGGAGCTCTGCTGTACCTCAAGTATTAATGAAGTTCTATTTTCTTTTATTCAAATCTCTCTTATTCTTATTCCAAGATATTCATTCGCACCCAAGAACATGGTGAATGTGATGATTAAATAACCATCATTCTCATTCTCACTGATGAACGCGCGTGATTGACAACCACTTCCGTTCTACATGCAACAGAGCTTGAATGTGTATCTCTTAGATTCCCCAACAGAATCTTCGTGGTATAAGCTAGACAGATGGCGGCATTTATGAGGATCCGGAAAGTCCAACCTTGTCTGTGGTGTTCCGAGTAGGATCCTGGGAATCCGGAAAGTCCAACCTTGTCTGTGGTATTCCGAGTAGGATTCCGGTAATGAATGACTGTGACATGCTTCAAACTTGTAACCTGCTGGGCGTTAGTGACAGACGCAAAAGAGGGATTCTATTCCAGTAGGAGCGGGAACCAACCGGTGATTGGCCGTACTGTGACAGAGTGCGTGAGCATTAGCTTTCACTGCGAGGATGGGATGTAGCCATCAGCCATGGGTGATGCCTCCAAACTGGTTAGCTGTGCGAGTGACAGCCGCATAGGATATTTCCCCGAGAGGATTGAAAGTAGCCACAGCTGATGGTGAACCCCTACACAAAGCTTGCCATGGAAAGGAGTAAGAAGGATTGAGTAGAAGCAGTAGGAGAGTAGGCGTCCTTGAGTCATACAGCATCTTCACATACTTAACTGATACCTCTACTAATGAATCTGCATAAGTATTTCTATCCCTTTTATTATTTATTTTCTATTTTATTCCAATAATCACAATTACCCTTTAATCTCCCTAACTGAGATTTACAAGATAACCATAGCTTGCTTCATACCAACAATCTCTGTGGATTCGACCCTTACTCACGTAAGGTTATTACTTGGACGACCCAGTACACTTGCTGGTTAGTTGAACGAAGTTGTGAATTCAAGTAAAGAAAATAAACAGTGCCCTAAGAGTAAACATCATACTAAAGCTCAAAAGATAGTAATCACAATTTCGTCCACCAGGAACTCATTGGAGGTCAGTGCACGCCCATTGAGGTCTTCCTCAGTGGCGTTAACTTCCTCTCCTTCCTCTCCAAATTCGGCCATGTTGATGGCCTTGCACTCTCCTTTTGGATTTTCTTCTGTATTGCTTGGGAGAGTACTAGGAGGGAGTTCAGTAATTCTCTTGCTCAGCTGTCCCACTTGTGCCTCCAAATTCCTAATGGAGGACCTTGTTTCAGTCATGAAACTTTGAGTGGTTTTGATTAGATCAGAGACCATGGTTGCTAAGTCAGAGGGGTTCTGCTTAGAATTCTCTGTCTGTTGCTGAGAAGATGATGGAAAAGGCTGGCCATTGCTAAACCTGTTTCTTCCACCATTGTTGTTGTTGAAACCTTGTTGAGGCTTCTCTTGATTCTTCCATGAGAAATTTGGGTGATTTCTCCATGAAGAATTATAGGTGTTTCCATAGGGTTCTCCTAGGTAATTCACCTCTTCCATTGAAGGGTTCTCAGGATCATAGGCTTCTTCTTCAGATGAAGCATCCTTAGTACTGCTTGGTGCATTTTGCATTCCAGACAGACTTTGAGAAATCAAATTGACTTGTTGAGTCAATATCTTGTTCTGAGCCAAAATGGCATTCAGAGCATCAATCTCAAGAACTCCTTTCTTCTGACTTGTCCCATTGTTCACAGGATTCCTTTCAGAAGTGTACATGAATTGGTTATTTGCAACCATTTCAATGAGTTCTTGAGCCTCTGTAGGCGTCTTCTTCAGATGAAGAGATCCTCCAGCAGAGCTATCCAAAGATATCTTGGATAGTTCAGAGAGACCATCATAGAAAATACCTATGATGCTCCATTCAGAAAGCATGTCAGAAGGACATTTTCTGATCAATTGTTTGTATCTTTCCCAAGCTTCATAGAGGGATTCTCCATCCTTCTGTCTGAAGGTTTGGACTTCCACTCTAAGCTTGCTCAATTTTTGAGGTGGAAAGAACTTTGCCAAGAAGGCATTGACTAGCTTTTCCCAAGAGTCCAGGCTTTCTTTAGGTTGAGAGTCCAACCATATTCTAGCTCTGTCTCTTACAGCAAAAGGGAATAGCATCAGTCTGTAGACCTCAGGGTCAACCCCATTAGTCTTGACTGTGTCACAGATTTACAAGAACTCAGCTAAAAACTGATGAGGATCTTCCAATGGAAGTCCATGGAACTTGCAATTCTGTTGCATTTGAGAAACTAATTGAGGCTTAAGCTCAAAGTTGTTTGCTCCAATGGCAGGGATAGAGATGCTTCTCCCATAGAAGTTGGGAGTAGGTGCAGTAAAGTCACCCAGCACCTTCCTTGCATTGTTTGCATTGTTGTTGTTTTCGGCTGCCATGTGTTCTTCTTCTTTGAAGAATTCGGTCAGGTCCTCTACAGAGAGTTGTGCCTTAGCTTCTCTTAGCTTTCGCTTCAAGGTCCTTTCAGGTTCAGGGTCAGCTTCAACAAGAATGCCTTTGTCTCTGCTCCTGCTCATATGAAAGAGAAGAGAACAAGAGAATATGGAATCCTCTATGTCACAGTATAGAGATTCCTTGAGGTGTCAGAGGAAAAGAAAAATGGAAGACAGAGGTAGAAAATTCGAACTTATCAAAGAAGATGGAGTTCGAATTTTGCATTAAGGAATAGTGTTAGTCCATAAATAGAAGGATGTGAGAAGAAAGGAAGTAATTTTCGAAAATTAAGTAAAAGATTTTAAAAACATTTTGAAAAACTCTAATTAATTTTCGAAAATAAAAGTGGGGAAGAAATCAAGTGATTTTTTTGAAAAAGATTTTGAAATTAGAAATCAAAAAGATTTGATTGAAAACTATTTTGAAAAAGATGTGGTTAAGAAGATATGATTGGTTTTAAAAAGATGTGATTGAAAAGATATGATTTGAAAACAATTTTAAAAAAAAAAGATTTGATTTTAAAAAATTAATGACTTGCCTAACAAGAAAAGATATGATTCAAACATTAAACCTTCCTCAACAGAAAAGGCAACATACTTGAAATGTTCAATCAAATCATTAATTGTTAGTAAGTATCTTTGAAAAAGGAAAGAAATTGATTTTGAAAACATTTGATTGAAAAGATTTGATTTGAAAAAGATTTGATTTTGAAAAACTTTGAAAACTTGAAAAAAATTGATTTTGAAAACAAAATCCTCCCCCTTGTGCCATCCTGGCGTTAAACGCCCAGAATGGTGCACATTCTGGCGTTTAACGCCCAAAACTCTACCCTTTTGGGCGTTAAACGCCCAGCCAGGTACCTGGCTGGCGTTTAAACGCCAGTCTGTCTTCTTCATTGGGCATTTTTGAATGCCCAGCTTTTTCTGTATAATTCCTCTGCAGTATGTTCTGAATCTTTAATTCTCTGTATTATTGACTTGAAAGGACACAAATTAAAAATATTTTTGGATTTTTAATAATGAGGAATAATCAAAATGCAACTAAAATCAAATAACAATGCATGCAAGACACCAAACTTAGCAGTTTGTATACTATTGACACTAACAAAATGAGAATGCACATAAGAAATAACAAAACACTCAAGTCAATAGAATTCAAAGATCAAAACAAGGAAATCATCAAGAACAACTTGAAGATAAATGAAGACACATGCATAAATTTGAAAAATGCAAGAAGAACAGAAACATGCAATTGACACCAAACTTAAAATGAGACACTAGACTTAAACAAGAAATATTTTTTTGTTTTTATGATTTTGTAATTTTTTTGGATTTTTCGAAAATTAAGTGGAAGAAGAAAATAAAGGTATCAAAATTCTTAATGAGAATTCCAGGAATCATGCAATGTTAGTCTAAAGCTTTAGTCTAAAGGAATTAGACATAGCTAGCCAAGCTTCAGCAGGACATTGCATTCAAGAGCTAAATTGATGAGGATCAATCAGCTTTGGTGATGATAAGAACATCACCTTGAAACACTAGAATTCATTCTTAAGAACTCTGAAAAAAAAATACCTAATCTAAGCAACAAGATGAACCGTCAGTTGTCCATACTCGAACAATCCCCGGCAACGGCGCCAAAAACTTGGTGCGCGAAATTGTGATTCACTACACAACTTTGCACAACTAACCAGCAAGTGCACTGGGTCGTCCAAGTAATACCTTACGTGAGTAAGGGTCGATCCCACGGAGATTGTTGGTATGAAGCAAGCTATGGTCACCTTGTAAATCTCAGTCAGGCAGACTCAAATGGGTATAGATGATGAATAAAACATAAAGATAAAGATAGAGATACTTATGTATATCATTGGTAAGAACTTCAGATAAGCGTATGAAGATGCTTTCCCTTCCGTCTCTCTGCTTTCCTACTGTCTTCATCCAATCCTTCTTACTCCTTTCCATGGCAAGCTTATGCAAGGGTTTCACCGTTGTCAGTGGCTACCTCCCATCCTCTCAGTGAAAATGTTCCTATGCTCTGTCACAGCATATGGCTAATCAGCTGTCGGTTCTCGGTCAGGCCGGAATAGAATCCAGTGATTCTTTTGCGTCTGTCACTAACGCCCCGCCTGATAGGAGTTTGAAGCACGTCACAGTCATTCAGTCATTGAATCCTACTCAGAATACCACAGACAAGGTTAGACCTTCCGGATTCTCTTGAATGCTGCCATCAGTTCTCGTCTATACCACGAAGACTCTGATCTCACGGAATGGCTGGCTCGTTTGTCAGGCGAGCACTCGGTTGTCAGGCGATCAACCATGCATCGTGTATCAGGAATCCAAGAGATAAACACTAGAGCCTCATATTCTTGTAGAACAAGAGTGGTTGTCAGTCACCTTGTTCATAGGTGAGAATGGTGATGAGTGTCACGGATCATCACATTCATCAAGTTGAAGAACAAGTGATATCTTGGACAAAGAACAAGCGGAATTGAATAGAAGAACAATAGTAATTGCATTAATACTCGAGGTACAGCAGAGCTCCACACCTTAATCTATGGTGTGTAGAAACTCCACCGTTGAAAATACATAAGAACAAGGTCTAGGCATGGCCGAATGGCCAGCCTCCCAAATGATCTAAGATAGCATGAAACTCAAAGATAGCTACCCCGATTCCCTAGATACAATAGTAAAAGGTCCTACTTATAGAAAACTAGTAGCCTAGGGTGTACAGAGATGAGTAAATGACATAAAAATCTACTTCCGGGCCCACTTGGTGTGTGCTTGGGCTGAGCAATGAAGCATTTTCGTGTAGAGACTCCTCTTGGAGTTAAACGCCAGCTTTGGTGCCAGTTTGGGCGTTTAACTCCCATTTTGGTGCCAGTTCCGGCGTTTAACGCTGGAATTCCTGAGGGTGACTTTGAACGCCAGTTTGGGCCATCAAATCTTGGGCAAAGTATGGACTATCATATATTTCTGGAAAGCCCAGGATGTCTACTTTCCAACGCCGTTGAGAGCGGGCCAATTGGGCTTCTGTAGCTCCAGAAAATCCACTTCGAGTGCATGGAGGTCAGAATCCAACAGCATCTGCAGTCCTTTTTAGTCTCTGAATAAGATTTTTGCTCAGGTCCCTCAATTTCAGCCAGAAAATACCTGAAATCACAGAAAAACACACAAACTCATAGTAAAGTCCAGAAAAGTGAATTTTAACTAAAAACTAATGAAAATATACTAAAAACTAACTAGATCATACTAAAAACATACTAAAAACAATGCCAAAAAGCGTACAAATAATCCGCTCATCAATAACCCGGAGTTGAACGCCAGAAACACGCTATAACTCGGCGTTCAACTCCAAGAAAAGCCTCAGCTCGTGGATAGATCAAGCTCAGCCCAAGCATATACCAAGTGGGCCCCGGAAGTGGATTTATGCATCAATTACTTACTCATGTAAACCCTAGTAGCTAGTCTAGTATATATAGGACATTTAACTATTGCATTAGACGTCTTTTTGACCACGTTTCATCTTTGGTCTCAGTTTTGTTTTATTCTTCATCTTAAGAGGCTATTGATCACGTTTTAGGGGGCTGGCCATTCGGCCATGCCTGAACCTTTCACTTATGTATTTTCAACGGTGGAGTTTCTGCACACCATAGATTAAGGGTGTGGAGCTCTGCTGTACCTCAAGTTTCAATACAATTACTATTACTTTCTATTCAATTCTCTTTTATTCTTATTCCAAGATATACGTTGCATTTCAACTTGATGAATGTGATGATCCGTGACACTCATCATCATTCTCACCTAAGAACGCGCGTGACTGACAACCACTTCCGTTCTACCTTAGACCGGGCGCATATCTCTTAGATTCCCCAACAGAATCTTCGTGGTATAAGCTAGATAGATGGCGGCATTCATGGGGATCCGGAAAGTCTAACCTTGTCTGTGGTATTCCGAGTAGGATCCCGGGAATCCGGAAAGTCTAACCTTGTCTGTGGTATTTCGAGTAGGATTCCGGTATTGAATGACTGTGACGAGCTTCAAACTCCTGAAGGCTGGGCGTTAGTGACAGATGCAATAGAATCAAGGGATTCTACTCCAGTCTGATTGAGAACCGACAGATGATTAGCCGTGCTGTGATAGAGCATTTGGACCGTTTTCACTGAGAGGATGGGATGTAGCCATCGGCAAGGGTGATGCCTCCAGACGATTAGCCATGCAGTGACAGCGCATAGGACCATTTTTCTGAGAGGATGAAAAGTAGCCATTGACGACGGTGATGCCCTACATACAGCTTGCCATGGAAAGGAGTAAGAAGGATTGGATGAATGTAAGAAGAAAGTAGAGATTCGAGAGGAGCACAGCATCTCCATACACTTATCTGAAATTCCCACTATTGATTTACATAAGTATTTCTATCCTATTTTATTTTCTGTTTATTATTAATTTTCAAACTCATCATAAACCAATTTAATCCGCCTAACTGAGATTTACAAGGTGACCATAGCTTGCTTCATACCAACAATCTCCGTGGGATCGACCCTTACTCACGTAAGGTATTACTTGGACGACCCAGTACACTTGCTGGTTAGTTGAACGGAGTTGTGGAAAGAAAGTGCTGAGTTAATTTTTACGTACATGCCAAAGAGCCATTATTGATGATCACAATTTCGTCCACCAAGTTTTTGGCGCCGTTGCCGGGGATTGTTCGAGTTTGGACAACTGACGGTTCATCTTTTTGCTCAGATCAGGTAATTTTCTTTTCAAAAATCTTTTTCAAAATTTTTCTTTTATTTTTCATTTTTCCAAACTTTATTTTCGAAAAAATTAATAAAAATCCAAAAAAATTAATAAAATCATAAAAACTAAAAATATTTTGAGTTTCTTGTTTGAGTCTTGAGTCAATTTTTAAGTTTGGTGTCAATTGCATGCTTTAAAAATTTTTCTTTCATTTTTTGAAAATTCCATGCATTCATAGTGTTTTTCATGATCTTCAAGTTGTTCTTGACAAGTCTTCTTGTTTGATCTTGATGTTTTCTTGCTTTGTGTTGTTTGTTGTTTTTCATATGCATTTTTTGTTTGTTAGAGTCCATGCATTAAAGATTTCTAAGTTTGGTGTCTTGCATGTTTTCTTTGCATAAAAAATTTTTCAAAATTATGTTCTTGATGTTCATCATGATCTTCAAAGTGTTCTTGGTGTTCATCTTGACATTCATAGTGTTCTTGCATGCATCCTGTGTTTTGATCTAAAATTTTCATGTTTTGGGTCATGTTTGTGTTTTTCTCTCTCATAATTAAAAAAATTCAAAAATCAAAAATATATCTTTTCCTTTTTTCTCTCCAAATTTTCGAAATTTTGGGTTGACTTGGTCAAAAATTTTTAAAATTAGTTGTTTCTTACAAGTCAAGTCAAATTTTCAAAAATTTAAAAATCTTATCTTTTCAAAATCTTTTTCAAAAATCATATCTTTTCCAATTTTTCCTCTTTTTCGAAAATTTCAAAAATCTTTTTCAAAATATTTTCAAAATCTTTTTCTTATCTTTATATCAAATTTTCAAAAATTAGCTAACAATTAATGTGATTGATTCAAAAATTTGAAGTTTGTTACTTGCTTGTTAAGAAAGGTTCAATCTTTAAGTTCTAGAATCTTATCTTTTAGTTTCTTGTTAGTAATTAATTTTAATTTTAAAAATTAAATCTTTTTCAAACATATCTTTTTATCACACTTTCTTATCTTATCTTTTTATCATATCCTTTTCAAAATTTTATCTTTTTCAAAAATTTGTTAGTGACGATGATGACTTTTCTTGCTGCTTTGCGTGGTGTGATGTTGCTAGAGAAGGATTGTGTTTACTGTGAGATGTTTAGGGCATAGATCGTTACTTTCCTTCTTTCCCTGTTACTGCCTCCGAAGGGTACCCGTGAATTTTAGTATGAATCCTAAGGTTTTCCTTTTATTGCTGTATCTTTATTCTGCATGTTTTGTTGCCCGAGTTATTTCTACATTTTCCCGAGCTGTGTGGTAGTAACCCCCCCTTTTTTCTCTTTTTTTTTTGTCGGAATAGTTGACTTATGTCTTCTCGCCAAAACATTGTTGCAATGTCTACTAAATTTCCGGAGGGCATGTCCGACTGGCTGGATTCTATTGTTTTGATGTGTGTCTCTGTAGTTGATTCAGAATATTGTGTGCGACTTAGGAGGCATCATAGGATTTGTAGTGATAGGGACCAAGAGAAAAACTACGAGCTGGTGTTTTCCGACCCCGAGGAGAGGGTTAGTTTTCCCTCTTTAATAAAGGGAGAACGACCATTTCACTACAAGAAAATGGAACATTTGTAACAAAAAATTTGTATCAAATTTAAAATTGTTACAAATTATAGTTTTTTTGTAACAATAATTAGTTATTGTTACAAAATAAGAATATTTTGTAACAATAAAAAAATTTGTTACAAAACATTTTAATATTTTGTAACAACTTGATTTATTTTGTTACAAATTATGTTGGCTTTTGTATCGAATTGTTGTTTTGTTACAAAATGTTATAATGTTTTGTAACAAAAGATTATATTGTTGCAAAAATTCAAAATATTTTGTAACAAAATATCTATTTGTTTCAAAAGCTCTAAATATTTTGTAACAAAAAATTAATTTGTCACAAAATACAATATTTTTGTAACAAGTTATTTATTTGTCACAAAATTCAAAGATTCTTTGTAACTAATAAACAATTTTGTTTCAACGTACTAAATGTAAGACTTTGTGTAAGATTTAGAAATTTTAGAAGATCTTATTAAGAGCTAATTTAGATGTATTTATCATTAAGTATTTTAATCCCTGAAAATATTTTATTAAAGATAATTGAATCAAATTTTGATTAATTGAGTTTAAAATAATTTAAAGTTTTATCTGATTTTATAATTATCGAATTATTTTCTATATTTAAATTATAAAATTTAACAAATGTAAAATAATAAGAATTTTATACGATTCGATTAAATAATTGAGATTTCAAAATTTAATACTTATTTTTATAAATAAAGAAAATTAATTATATTATCTTATAATTTCAATTAGAGTATATGATTTCAAATCAACTAATATTTTGATACAATAAATAATATTTTAAAATAATTTTAGAAATTTAATTAATTTTCAGATAAATCCAAAAACCCCAATTTACCCAAAATTTCTAATTTCACTTTTTGTCCCAAAATTAAACTATAATTTCCAAATTAAATCCAAACCCTAAATTTAACCAAATTAAACCCTAACCCCACTCATCTAACCCTAGCTCTCGTTACTCACTCACCCACTGCCAGCCCCTCTCCCCCATATACACATAACACAGCCTCAGAAAACAAAAAAGAAAGAAAAAAAAACGGGGATTAAGGGAGACGAGAGAAAGAAGGTTGCGATTGGAGAGGAGAGAGTGCTGCGAGCCAGGGACAACGCGAGGAAGGAGAGGAGCCGTCGCGCTCGGCCACTACCAGCTCCGTCGCATCCTGCGCCGCGCCATTGCTGCCCAGACCGCGTCTGTTTCGTTCAGCCACCGCCGCTGTCGTCGTGTGTGTGAGAGGGAGAAGCTGAGAAAGGCTCAGCCACGAGAACCAGAGGCGCGTGAGAGAGGGAAGACGCGATCGACGAAGGGAAGGGAAAAGGGTTTCACCGCCGCGGTGTCCTGCCACCACTGCTACCTCCTATCGGAGCCCTAGCCACCGGAGCCCCTACCGTCACCATTGCATGTGGGAGGAGGAGATGATGTTGCCGATTCTGATTCTGCCCAAGTCCCTCATCGTCATTGGAATCACGAACCAAAGGCGGAAGGAGGCGTTCCTCCATCGCCAGCCAGCCACCAAGCTATGACCAAATTGGAGACATTGTTTCTATTACCTTCCGTTTTGGTAAGCTTATGAAGAAATTGCCCTGTATCACCTTGCTCTACAATTGTTTCTGATTCATTTAGTTTTTCAGAGTCATTATTGTCATTGTTCGGCGTTGCCGCCCTTGTCTAGAGCTATTGAATATTTTTGCTGTGAGAATATTACTAGAATCGCTGCTGCTGCCACGAATTAGGGATAAAGGGGATTCCTACGTCAAATCCTGCTATTGCGACATTGAGGTAGGGGGTTCGTTTGTAAAATGAAAGCTTTTAAATTAAGAATGCCCAAAGATTTTATTGAGTAATGAAAATAACTTATAAATGTTATGTATGGCTAATTGATGAAAGTCAGAATTGTTGGTAATAGTGAATACGATTGATTGTGATAAGATTGATTTGTTGCTGTGTTTTGTTTGAGGATGATTTTTATTGGTTATGTGATTTGATGATGATAAGGGTATGCTTGAAAACTTGGTTGGTAGCTGATGAACTATTATGAACATGTGCTTGATTTCTTAAATGTTTGAGAATGCTGGAAAATTCTGTGTTTAGCTGGTTGTGATAAATAATTGCGGAGTTGTGTTTAATTACTGAGTTTTGGCTAATTGAGGTAGGGAATTTTATTTTGAAATTAACTGTAATGCCATGGAAGTCTAGGATTTAATTTATTAGAACTTCTGATTAGGGATATTGTTTTTGATTATCAGAACTTGTGAATATTAGGGCTATTGATTATTGTTCTGTGTAGTTTTTTTCTGATTTGTTACTTGTTTTTTTTTACTTGTTCTGATTAGTAATTTAGTATTATTGGAACTTCAAATTATTACTTATTTTTGTTTTTAATTTGTTCTTAATTTAATTGATGCTAGATTGATGCCCAACAAAATTCATTCATAATAATAATTATTTACATGTTCATACCATCGATTGAGTTGTTACTCTTGAGAAACTTAGGGCTAAAGGAATTGAAGTTTTGGCCCTTGTTTGCCATGTCTCCAACGATCAACAGAGAAATGATTTAATTAAAAACCGCACATTGTGCAATTGTGCTGGTTTATACATGTTGTACTAACTTGATTTCGTTGGATATTTTTTAATGCAGCTGCCAAGACTCAGAAAAAGGCAAGGGCTGGAAGTGATTTGAGTTTGACAAGGATGCGCCTCTTGAAGATGAGGAAATTGAAGGTTGGACTTGTTTGCCAATTTCATTATTCTAAATAAATTTGCGCAGATTTCTTCATTGCAAATACAATCTGTTTTAATACTATTGTTGTGTGCTTGTTAATACCACCAACACTTACTGATTTTAATTGTTTATTGCTTAGTCATGGTGATTCTTTTAATTATTGAATGCCAATGATATTTTTTCTTATAAATGATAATGAGTAATGGTTTGGGGTTTGGCTTAAAGCCTGAAACTTAATTGAATTGATTGTATTTGCCCACCTATCTGCAGTGGCTGAAGATGATGCTTCCTTGGTCAAGCAAATTGGCCAAAGTTTCTAGTATTCTAAAATAGAGGTATATTCTTCTTTTTATATTCATGAATAGTCAGTTTTGTTCCTTGTTAACATACATGCATCATCTATGTATGAAAGACTAAACATAGATCGAATACATTTTCTTATCAAGGCAAGAAGGGAGGAACAAATCCAAGATGCTCATGACGAAGCCATGTTTGGTGCTTCAGCACTTCCACCTCCTACCAGTACTGACAATGAGCCTGAAAGGGAGAATGAGAAAGAAGTTGATAAAAAAGCTGTTGTTACAAGCCTCTTAAGTGAAACGGTAAGTGGTTTCACTGTAGACTTATGTGGATAAGCATGATGAGTCATTTAAGTAATCCTTGTATTTGTGTGTGCATTTGTTGTTGAATAATTTCTCACATTAAGTTGTTATTCCTGCTCTATACTTGCTGTTGGTTGCTGCTGATTTTCCCCCTCATTACTTGCTTATTGAATGATTGTTAAATTCAATGAGAAAGGAAATGTTGTTGAGTTATTGTTGTTTGTGTTGGAATAGATGATGATTGCTGAATTGAGATTGATTTTATTGATAAATCTGTTGCTGAAATCGTTTAGTTTGACTTGATTGATTTTCTATTGAGTTAATGGATAAACTGCTATGCCCTTGCTGCTTGCAAGTGTAATGGTTATTGACTTCAATGAGTAGAATGCTACCTAAATCCATTACCTTTGTTCATTTTACTATTTTGGGTGCTGTATGATGGGCCATTGATTGCTGTTCTGCTGAGTGCTGCTCTGCTTCTTGCTGGTTGGATTAGTTTTAATTGTTTCCTCATGTTTTCTTGTTGGAATTGGCTTATTTACTTCCTTCCTATGAATTCATTATGATTTTTTGTGTTTTTAACTGTCAAAGAATTCATATGAAATTTGAATTGATTGATTGAAATTGTGAAATAGACAAATTTACTACTGAAATGTTGCTAGAATTTATTTTAAGCTATTTTTAATATTCATCTTTGATTCAATTAATTGATTGAGTTGGTATTTAATCTTTTGGTTTTCAACTGTTGCTAAGCTCAATTGATTGATTATCCAGCTAAGTGCTTCACTGTTTTGGTTGTTGGAAGCTGGAAGCTTTGGGTTTTGTTATTCACTATTTGGTTGTTGTCCTATTTGGTTGCTCAATTAAATTGCATTGTGTTGTTTGAAAGGGTGCAAGTTGTGAATTGGTTGTGTTTGTTGGAACTGTGGACGGTGGAAATATCCAAGTTTTAGGGGAGGTTCTGCCGAAAATTTTCTAAACATTTTGGATAAAACTTAGTGGAAAAATTATAACTAGTGTTATATCTTGTTTTTAACTTTTTTGTTTCGGTTTTTCTTATTTACAGGAGTGCTGAAATGGTGACCATATGCTACCTTGAGGGCTCAAGAATGTTTTGATGCATAGAGACACTAATCTATGTTAGAACTTTTATGTTTTGGTTAAACTTTTATGTTAGAACTTTTATGTTTTGGTTGAACTAATCAATGTACTCACTAGCTAATGTTATTTTGTTTCAAGACAATTTTAGCTAAAAGGATCTTGTTTGACTTATGTATGTTTTTGCATATTATATACAAGGAAACTTGCTTATTAAAAGCGTTAATATATTAGTTAATTTAAAAAATAATTTAGTAAATTATGCATGTAATTTGTAATAAAAAAAGTTGTTACAAAATAATTAATTTGCTTTCGTAACTAAAGAAAAAAAATGTTACAAAATCATGTTACATTTTGTAACAAAATTTTTTGATAGGAAAAAAATTGACTGTCACGAAAAATACCTTCAAGATCAAAATTTGTTACCACTTTTGTAACGGCTTCTGGTTTTTTGTATCAGGAAAAATTGTTACAAAATATGGTATTGAATTGTAACAGTTCTATTTTTCGTTACAAAAACTTTTTGTAACGGGACTTACTGCAATGGACCCTTTTTTTGTTACAAAAAACTTTTGTTTCAAAATTTTGACGTTTTGTAACAATATTTTTTGTTACAAATACGTCTTTTTCTTGTAGTGATTCTTTTATGCTTATGACTATTTCTTTAGTCAACTTAATATCACCATCCCCTTTACCCCTTTTGAAACCGGATTGTTGTGGGCCTGCAATGTAGCTCCTTCTCAACTCCATCCGAATTCTTGGGGTTTCATAAAGATCTTTCAATTGTTGTGTCAGGAACTAGATATCCGACCTTCCCAAGCCGTCTTCCTTTATCTCCTTGTTCTGATCAAACTTGGGGTAGCTAAGAAGAAAGCTTCCTGGATTTCTTTCCGAGCTTCCCAGGGAAAGAAAGTGTTTTCTATGTATGATGAATCATTTAGGGATTTTAGGAATTACTATTTCAAGGTCTGAGCTGTTGAGGGAGCTCGGCCTTTCTTTTTAGATAAAAACAGTGAGCCTACCTTCCCTTTATGCTGGCAAAAGAATGTGGTAGTGACAAGATATTCCTGGGAGAGTCTGGATGAGGTTTAGTAGGCCTTTGTGCATGTATTAAGGAAAATTGGGAGGAGCCTCCCCACCTTGATACGAAAAATTTCTAGAGGATCCTTTCCTTCTTAAGGCTGAATTGGGTATGGCGACTTCTCTGTATTTATTTGTTTTGCCGATCTATACCTTTCTTTGAGCTGAACTTGATTTTGCTATTTTCCTTTCCTTTTTAGAGATGGTGAAGTCTACAGATTCAATGAAATATTTTCGTAGGGCCAAGAAAGCAACTGTCGCTCAAAATATCTCAGCCAAAGCTTCTGGAGAGGGATCTTCTCAAGCTTCTCTGAAGAAGCCGACCTCAGACACTGCTGGTTTGAGGAAGGTCATCCCGACTCCCCAAGTTCGAGTGGTTCCTTCTAATCTTCCCCATTCAACTTCTGGTGCTTCCTCTCATATTACTGGTCCTCTTCCCAAAAAAAGAAGACTGTGGAGCCTTATGACTTGGAAGCCCCTGATTTTGATGCTGTAGGGTTTGTTGATAATCAAATTGCTCCTTACGGTCGACTTTCGATGAATGACGTATCCATCCTTCATCCCTTGAATTTTATTACTACTAACAGTATTTGGATGGCCCATATGGGAGCAGCTCTATTCCGTACTGTTCAGGGCTCCCCAGTCCATGCTACGAAAGCTTTTCTTGAGGATGCCAAGTCAGATTTTAATAGAGTTAAGGGCTTGAAGGATGAGTTGGATGCCAGGGTGGCTAAGCTAGAGTTGGACTTGGAGAAGGAGAAGTCTTGAGCTACTAATGCTTAGGCGGCTACAAATTTGGCTGAGGAGATGCCGAAGAAACACAAAGAAAGTTATATCCGTACTTATGCCGAGGTGTTGGAGCTGAAGGAGAGGCTTGAATCTGCCCTTGCGAATTACGCCGATCGCCAGGATCATCTGGTAGATTCTATGACGAGTGCTTATGAGAATTTAAAGGCTCAGGTCCGAGTTCTTGCTCCTAAACTCGACTTGACTCTCTTTAGTCTGGATAATATGGTGGAAGATAGTAAAATAGTACCCGCCCCGGATGACGAGGATGACAGGCCTCCCCCTGCTGCACCGTCAGCCAAAGCTTCTACAGCTACGACTTCCTTGACTCCTTCTGCCGAGGTCCACCATCCCCAACCTGATCCTGATTGTCAAATCTTAATTCGGGAGGATGGGACTGTAGATACCACCCCTATGAGGATCATTCTTCTGCCTTCTACCACAGATGTTGTTACTGGGAAAACTTTGGATCCTTTGTGATTTCATATGCTTATTGTTATAGCCTGGCTTGTGGGCTTTTAGACTTAAATATTTTGTAACTATGGTTTGGGTTCTTTGTACATTCGATTGCTTTTATTTAGCAATCTTTATTTTGGGAAAAGAAACTTTGAACTCTTGAGGCCAACTTTTTGGGTGGCCCTTTGAGTTCTTGACGTTCTTTTTGTGATTTTGGCGTTTCTTTGATATGTTGATTGCTTTTTGTGGATCCCTGTAGAATGCCGATGTTTTGTTGTCTGATCTCATAAGGTTGTCGAGGTGATCCTTAGAGCTTTAGCATGTTTGGCCACTGTTTAGTGTTCCTGTAGATCCTTTTCAGTCTTAGCCATTTTGATAGCTTTTGGTGTCGAGTCGTTGCTTTTTTGGGAAAAACTGTGTCCCTTTTAGCGCATGATTTTTGTCGATTCTATCTGTAGCTTTTGTTGGTTCAACTTCTCTTGTCGGGCTGAGCTGTAGCTTTCGTTGGTCCGACTTCTCCTATCGATCCAATCTGTAGCTTTCATTGGTCCAACTTCTTCGGGTCGGTCTTTCATAAGTTATTTTTAGCAATCTATTTTTATTCAGACCTCGTCAGGCCTCTTTCTGTGGATTACTTTTTATAACTTTTTGTCGCTTTGATTGGTTTGGTCTGACTTCTTCTGGTTGGTCCTTCCTAAGTTATTTTTAGCAATCCATTTTTATTCAGACCTCGTCATGCCTCTTTCTGGATTACTTTTTATTACTTTTGTCGCTTTGATTGGTTTGGTCCAACTTCTTCTGGTCGGTTCTTCCTAAGTTATTTTTAGCAATCCATTTTTTTTTCATTCAGACCTCGTCAGGCCTCTTTCTATGGATTACTTTTTATAACTTCTTGAATTAATTTGTTTTTGTCACTTTCATCTTGTCGACTTTGTCATGATTGGGTGACAAATTTGGTTTTCGTCTTGCCGACCTTATCATGATTGGGCGATGAGTTTGGTTCTCATCTTTGCCGACCTATAGCTTTGTAATCGGATGATGAATTTTTGCGCTCAGATTAATGCGTCTTGGTAAAAAAGGAAAAGCCTTGTAGAGAATCTGAAAGACTTTATTCAAATAAAATATAGGAATATAAACAAGAATATGCACATGCGGGTATTTATGTAGATCTTGGCATGGTGCCTCATTAAAAAACCTTTTCAGGAAAAAGAGTGCGCCTTGACCTAAGATCTTTATTACCTCCTAACTATAGTACCTCCTTAGGTTACAGGCGTGCCATGACCTTGGTAGCTCTCGCCCCTCGAGGTCAGACACTTTGTAGTAGCCTTTTTCCAGTACCTCTATAACTCGGTAAGGTCCTTTCCAGTTAGCTGCTAGCTATCCCTTTTCTGATCGACCTATTCCGATGTCATTTGAAATTAAGATGAGATCATTGTTAGCAAAACTTCGCTGGATTACTTTCTGATTGTATCTTGAGGCCATTCATTGTTTTAAGGCTTCTTCTCTAATCCGAGCTCTTTCTCGGACTTCCAGAAGTAGATCGAGTTCTTCTCATTGATTTTGGGAGTTGGCCTCTTCATTGTAGAGGATCATTCTAGGAGATCCTTCTTCAATCTCTACTGGGATCATTGCCTCCATTCCGTAAGCTAATCGGAAAGGTGATTCTCCTGTGGTGGAGTGTGGAGTTGTCTGATACACCCATAGGACTTGTGAGAGCTCTTTAGCCCAAACTCCCTTTGCGTCTTGTAGTCTCCATTTTAAACCGACTAGTATGACTTTGTTGGCAGCTTCTGCTTGTCTATTAGCTTATGGGTGCTCTACGGATGTTAATTGGTGCTTTATTTTCAAGTCTGATACCAATTTCCTGAAACCTGCGTCAGTGAATTGAGTACCATTGTCTGTAGTGATGGAGTAAGGAACCCCAAATCTCGTAACAATGTTTCTGTACAAGAATTTCTGACTTCATTGAGTAGTGGCATTGGCTAGCGGTTCTGCCTCGATCCATTTTGTGAAATAGTCCACTCCTACAATGAGGAATTTGACTTATCCCGACCCCTGGGGAAAGGGTTCGAGAAGGTCGAGCCCTCATTTTGCGAATGGCCAGGGCGACGTCACGCTAATGAGTTCTTCGGCTGAGACGATGTGGAAGTGGCATGCTTTTGACATGGTGAACCTGTCTTGACAAATTTTGCTACTTCCTTTTACAGTATCGGCCAGAAGAATCCAGCTCAGAGCACTTTTTTGGAGAGAGCTTGTGCCCCCACGTGGTTGCCATATATGCCGTTGTGTACTTCTTCTAGGATTTACTTTGTAGAACAAGTCGGTATACATTTTAGGAGGTGTTCATACCCAGGATCGAGCCACCCGACCCGGGATGTTTAGCGACAGAGCAACCGACCTCTTCAGGTCCGACTATCCGACCTCTTCTCAAAGAGCTCGACCAAATTACCAGGAAAGCCCAGTAAAGGGCCCAAATAGAGGAACACGACCCAAATCCAAAGGTAGCCCAAGCCTATAGAGATAAGAGCGGTTCCCTTGAAGATACGAGGACCCCAGTCAAAGATAATATAAGATAAGATAAGATAACTAACTTATCTTATCTAAAAAGGTCACTCCACACCATTATAAATACGCTAGAGCACCCAGGTATAACTCATACTCTGATTCTACTAAAAATCTGTTTAATACCCTTGCTAACTTAAGCATCAGAGTCCCTTGCAGGTACCACCACCCACCAGTGACGAAGGATCAGCAACATTGCCAGTCCAACAAGTCGGACACGACAGCTCCGGATGCCATACACAAGCCGGACCCGTCATCTCCGACTAGTATAAAAGATCTCGTCCGAGATCAACCTACAGTTTCAGGTAACCCTCAGAACATTGGCGCCGTTGCCGGGGAACCTGGAAGTCATCCCATCAACATGGCGGACGACCATAACAATGACCACGACAACGACCATGACAACGACCATGATTCAGGTCTAGAAGAGAGGACGCCACATAAGAACGTGGACACTACACCAAAAGATACCCCGCAAAGTAACGGAGACAAAAATTTGCCAAACCCGGGAGCCCTCGAGACACTTCAAGATCGTTTAAAACAACTTGAGAAAGAAGCCCAATGCCAGCGAGAAGCTGGGAATGACCTACAGAAAGAGATAAGGCGACGCTGGGAATTAGAGGACAAACCCCTAAAACTCGAAGCCGATCTCAAAACTAAGGCGACTCGATCCACCCATGAGGACAGCCCCCACAAGGACCAAGATCCATTTACCAAGGAGATCATGAAGATCAAAATCCCCAAAGACTTTAAGCTCCCGGATATGACCTTATATGATGGCACGGTCGATCCCAGCCATCACCTCAGTAATTTTAGAAGTCGAATGTACCTCACTGATGCCTCAGACGTAGTCTGCTGCAAAGCCTTCCCGACTACCTTAACAAAAACGGTGATTAAGTGGTTCGACAATCTATCCTCCAGGTCCATCTCAAGCTTCGACGACCTAGCCAAGAAGTTTCTAGCCAGATTCTCTATCCAGAAAGACAAAACCAAGCAAGCCCCAAGTTTATTAGGAATCAAACAAGGAGATCGGGAAAGTCTCCGTAGCTACTTAGAAAGATTCAACAAAGCATGTGTAGACATAAAAGTCTTCCTACAGAAGCGGCCATCATGGGTCTCATCAACGACCTACGAGAATGGCCTTTTAGCCAATCCATATCAAAAAAGTATCCCACATCTATAAATAAGGTACAAGAACGAGCAGAGAAGTATATCAACATGGAGGAAAACGCTTGACTAAGAGAGACCTCAAAATCCAGATCCTCCCAAGATAAAGATAAAGAATCCAAGAAAAAAGAAGATCGACATTGGGAAAAGAAAAAAAAATAACACAATTATACCCCTCTTCGGGTATCCCTTGTGGATATCTACAGAGAAGTATGCCATACTGAAAAAATACCTCCAGCTCGCCCACTCATGAGCAAAAAAAAGAGGAGGGAGTCGGGCAAAGTATTGTGAATATCATCGAATTTATGGACATTCCACCAACGAATGTTTCGACTTAAAAAATATCATAGAAAAACTGGTAAGCGAAGGAAAATTAGATCGATATTTAGCGAGCCGAGCAGACGATCCCAGAAAAAGAAGAAGGGATGAAGATGCCGGACGGGCAGAACGATCAGTCCGTACACCCGAGAGACACGTCCACATGATACACGAAGGATTTGGAGGAGGCGGGATCTCCAAATCATCTCACAAAAGATATCTAAAAGATGTATATCATGTTGAAGGAAGAGGGGAAACACCCGACATTTCCACAATTACTTTTACCAAAGAGGACGCATCCGGTATCATCCCAGGACACGACGACGCTATGGTCATCACTATCGTATTGGCAAACGCAAATCTACACCGTACACTGATAGATCAAGGAAGCCCCGCCGACATATTATTCAAAATCGCCTTCGACAAACTCGACTTAGAAGAGAAAGAACTCAGAGCATATCCGAATAGCCTATTCGGACTGGGAGACACCCAAGTTTAACCACTTGGATACGTCTCACTACACACGACCTTTGGAAAAGGAAACCAGTCAAGAACACTCGAAATAGACTACATTGTGGCCGACGTAAGCTCAGCCTACAATGCCTTAGTAGGTCAGACAACATTGAATAAGCTCGGCGCAGTAGTCTCGACTCCACATTTATGCATGAAGTTCCCAACTACAGAAGGAATAGCTACAATAAAAGCAGACCAGAAGACGGCACGCCGCTGCTACAACGAGAGCTTAAACCTTAGAGGCAGAGGGGACGGATTCCACACAATCGAACTCGGTGGAGCTCAGAGGCGGGAAGAACTCTGCCCACAACCTGAAGGTGAAGTAGAGAAAGTCCAGATTGGAGATATCCCGGACCAAACAACCAATATCGGTACAATCCTAAAAGGAGACATAAAAGAATCACTCATACAGTTCTTGCGAGATAACGTCGACCTCTTTGCATGGAAGGCCATAGACATGCCAGGCATAGACCCCAAGTTAATGTGCCACAAGCTAGCAGTCTACCCAGAATCTTGGCCAGTACAACAGAGGCGTAGAAAGCTCGGGCCAAAACGATCCCAAGTCATGGAAAAACAGGTACAAGCTCTACTAGCGGCAGGATTCATAAGAGAAGTCACGTACCCACTATGGCTAGCTAACGTTGTCTTGGTGAAAAAATCAAATGGGAAGTGGCAGATGTGCACCCACTACACTTATCTCAACAAAGCCTGCCCAAAAGATCCTTCTCCACTCCCAAGTATCGACGCTCTCGTAGATGCCTCCTCCGGGTATAAATACCTCTCATTTATGGATGCATATTCGGGATACAATCAAATCCCGATGTATCCACTGGACAAAGAAAAAATAGTGTTCTTAACCCTAAAAGCAAACTACTGCTACATTGTCATGCCTTTTGGGCTAAAAAATGCAGGAGCTACCTATCAGAGATTAATGAATAATATATTCACAGATCACATCGGAAAAATCATGGAAGTATATGTGGACGACATGTTAATAAAGACACAAAGCGAGAAGATGCTGCTGTCTGACCTCACCCAAGTATTCGACACTATAAGAAGGTATGGCATGCTGATGCATGAAAACTTGTCTCTCAACAAATTTCCCTTCGGCAAGTATACCGAATTGTTGTTAAGTAAAAACTCACAATAGAGTGAGGTCAAATCCCACAAGGATTGATTGGTCAAGCAATTTTAATTGGAAGATTATGCTAGTTGAGCTAAACAGGATGTAGTTGAGAGTTGTAGAAAATTAAATGGCAGAAAAGTAAATAACAGAAAATAAAGTGCAGAATCTTAAATAGGGATTTGGGGGCAATGACCATAAAAATAAATGACAGAAAGTAAAGAGAGTGGGTAAGATCAGAAATAGGGAAATCATTGGGTTCAAGAGATGTTGCATTCTCTGGATCAAGTTCATTCTCATCTCTTCCTCAATCAATGCATTCATTGATCTCCTTGGCAATCTTAAGTGATTGGATCCCAATTCCTTGGCAATCCAATCTCTCTAAGCTTGAACAATTGCCCAATTCCTTGATTTAATTGCTCATGGGAAGAGATGAAGTGTGGTCACTGATTATACCACATGTATTTCCAAATCAAAGTGCTGGGAGGATTACATGTCACTATATCCACCCAAACCCCAATTTGGTCCAACATGAGAAAGCATTTCTAGCATGATCTCCTCATCCCTTTTCCAAGGCTCAGAGGATATCCAATTATAGAGAGTTTCTTTCCCAAGATAACAATCCAATTAGATGAAGATCGAAAGCTTTCTATTAAGATCAAAAGAAAAGAAAGAAGAAGAAGAATGAAAACTATAATTGATCCATCAAATTACAACAGAGCTCCCTAACCCAATGAAAGGGGTTTAGTTGTTCATAGCTCTAGAAATAAAAAATGACAGAAAAGAAGAATCCATGCTAAAAGTGCAGAAAAGTAAATATACAGAGGTAGTTCTCCAAAGTGCCCAGCTTCTCTATAGTTCAAAACTACTCCTATATATACTACTCCTTTTATTCTTCTAGTAAGTTCTTCAAGTCTTGGATGTGGGCTTTGGATCTTGAGTTGAAGCAGTTCTAATCTTTAGTGGGCCCAGCTTGCAGAGAAGTATGAATTTGGCATGAGCGTTAGTGAGATTAACGTTAAGTGACATTGTGGGTTAGAGAACATTAGTGGCAATCACTTTTTCCACTAACGTTCCACCCTCAAATACCTCACGTTAACTCCAACGTTAGTGGCACTAACGTGACCACTAACGTTGCCTTCTAAATCTTTGCTAACGTTATTGGGACTCACTTTTCCCAATAACGTTGGCTTATACCCCTTTCGCAAGCGTTATTGGGACTCACCTTTCCCAATAACGTTGCTATGTCCCTTTTGTCCCTACGTTAGAGTCCACGTTAGTGTAACTAACGTGGCTCTTAATGTGGGTATGCTTCACCTTCGAGAGCGTTAGTGACACTTACCTTTGTCACTAACACTCCAAATTCCCGTATTCTCCACGTTAGAGCGACTAAGTTAACGTGACTCTTAACGTAGTAGAGAATGCCATCTTCCAACGTTAGTGACAAAAGTGAGTGTCACTAACGTTGGCTCATCAATCCTCAACTCCACGTTAACTCTCACGTTAGTGGTCTTAATGTGACCACTAACGTAGGCAATGCTAGTTGATCCAACGTTAGTGACAAAGGTGAGTGTCACTAACGTTGGCATTGTTCTTCTCTTCCATGTTAGAGTTCACATTAACTAAGTTAACGTGACTCTTAACGTGGCTCATTGTCAAGTTTTGGAACATTAGTGGTGTTCACTTTTACCACTAACGTTGGAGTTCTCTTTTGTCTCCACGTTAACTACCACGTTAACTTAGTTAACGTGGCAAGTAACGTGAGCTATTGATGGCTTCGTAGGCGTTATTGGTGATCACTTTTCTCATTAATGTTGCAAGCTATTTACCATTCCACGTTAGTGTTCACGTTAACTAGATTAACGTGAGTACTAACGTGGTTCTTCCTTGCTTCCTTTGCCCTGAAATCAAGCAAATAAAGTGCATCAAAGCTCTAGCCAAAGTCATGAGATTATGCATCATCAATTTATCATGCAATTCTAGCAAAATCCTCATGAAATCATTTGAAATTCACAGTAGTTGTTTGAATCAAGGTGTAAGTGTATTTTCATCCAAAACTTGCCTTATTCACTAAGAAAATGCATGAAACTACCCTAAAACAGTAAAGAGAATGTCAGTGAAACTGGCCTAGATGCCCTGGCATCACATGCGACTTAATCCTACAAAATGCACCTTCGCACTAGAAGCTGGCAAGTTCTTGGGTTTTATGCTCACACAAAGAAGAATCAAAGCAAATTCGGATAAATGTCGGGCCATACTCGACATGAAGAGTCTGACTTGTGTCTAGGAAGTACAACAACTCAATGGAAGCTTGGCAGCCTTGTCCAGATTTCTGGCTGGATCAGCAATAAGATCTCTCCCCTTCTATGCCACTTTAAGGAAGGGAAAGATGTTTGAATGGACAACGGTGTGCGAGCAGGCCTTTCAGGATTTCAAAAGATTCTTGGGACAGCTGCCTATCCTAACTCGGCCTCGGGAAGGAGAACCACTTATATTATATCTCGCAGTAGGAAGTCGGGCAGTAGCCTCAGTATTTGTCCGAGAAGAAGACAGTAGGCAACAACCTGTATACTTCATCAGCAAAGCATTGCAAGGATCTGAGTTGAACTACCTAAAAATAGAAATATTCGCCTATACTCTCTTACTAACCTCGCGACGGCTCCTTCCATATTTCCAAGCTCACATCATTAAGGTTCGGACCAACCAACCCATAAAAGGGATTTTGCAGAAAACGGACCTAGCAGGCAAAATTTTGCAATGGGCAGTCGAGTTATCCGAATTCGACCTTCAATATGAAGCTCGGATAACCATCAAATCGCAATATCTAGCCAACTTTATTGTAGAATTACAGACACTCCAGAAATTCCTACAGAATGGAATCTTTATGTGGACGGTTCCTTAAACAAAATTGGAAGCGGCGCAGGTGTCATCATATAAAGCAACCAGGGAACCCAAATCGAACTTTCTCTAAAATTCGGGTTCCCTGCCTCAAACAACCAAGCCAAATATGAGGCACTACTGGCCAGTTTGAAGCTGGCTAAGGAGGTCAGAGCTCAAAAGCTCATCATCTTCAGTGACTCACAGGTAGTTACTTCACAAATAGCAGGGAGCAACCAAGCCAAAGATCCCACCATTAAAAAGTACCTGGACAAAACCAGGGAATAGCTCGGACAACTCAGGGAATATGAGGTCCGCCACACACCTCGAGAACAGAACGCCCGAGCTGATGCACTCTCAAAACTAGCCAGCACCAAACCAGGGGGTAACGATAGAAGCCTCGTCCAAGAAACGCTCCAGAACACATCAATCATGGAAGAAGAAAAAATCTTACCCATAATAGATTAGGACCAAGGATGGATGACTCCTATAATCCACTACCTTAGATCAGAAACACTCCCTATAGATGAAAAGGAGGCAAAAAGGTTGAAGCGGGAGGCACAGTATTACACCATCATAAATGACATCCTGTACAAAAGAGGAATCTCGACACCTCTGCTAAAATGCGTACCAACCCCTAACACAAAAGAGGTATTGGAAGAAATACACAGTAGCGAGTGCGGTAATCATCTCGGAGCACGAGCCCTCTTTAAAAAGGTACTCCGAGCCGGATTCTTTTGGCCGACCTTGCAGAAAGAAGCGGCCGAATTCGTGAAAACATGCCCACAGTGTCAAAAATATGCTAACTTCCACAACGCCCCACCAGAGGAGCTCATTAGCGTAACGTTACCTTGGGCATTTGCAAAGTGGGGACTGGACCTCCTCGGCCCTTTCCCCCAAGGATCGGGACAGGTAAAATTCCTCATTGTAGGGGTGGATTATTTCACAAAGTGGATCGAGGTAGAACCTCTGGCCAATGCCATAACTCAAAGAAGTGGAAATTCCTATATAGGAACATCGTCACAAAATTTGGGGTCCCCTACTCCATAACCACACACAATAGCACCCAATTCACCGACGTAGGCTTTAGGAAATTGGTGGCCGACTTAAGAATAAAACACCAATTCAACTCCGTAGAACACCCGTAGGCTAATGGACAAGCAGAAGCTGCCAATAAAGTCAAACTAGCTGGGTTAAAACGAAGGCTACAGGACGCAAAAGGAGCCTGGGCTGAAGAGCTTCCACAAGTCCTATGGGCATATATGACAACTCCACATTCCACCACAAAGGAATCACCCTTCCGACTAGCTTATGGAATGGAGGCAATGATACCAGTAGAGGTCGAAGAAAGATCTCCCAGAGCAATTCTCTATAGCGACAAAGTCAAATCCCAGCTTCAAAAGGAAGAACTCGACAACAATCGAAGGGTAGTGCAAAGAAGCTTTGCCAACAATGATCTTATCCTAATCCGAAATGATATTGGAACAAGTCGACCGGGAGAGGGAAAACTAGCAGCTAACTGGAAGGGACCCTACCGAGTCATAGAAGTACTGGGAAAAGGCTACTACAAAGTATCCGAACTCGACGGGCGAGAGCTACCAAGATCTTGGCATACCTGCAACCTAAGGAGATACTATAGTTAACAGGTAATTAAGATCTTAGGATAAGGTGCACTCTTTTTCCTGAAAAGGTTTTTTAACGAGGCACCATGCCAAGATCCATAAATTAATCGACTCAGAGATAAAAACTCCTACATGTATATATCTGTATTTTCTTTTGAATAAAGTTTTTTAGATTTTCTACAAACTCCCAAGACGTATTAGTCTAAAATGCTAAAAATTCATCCCCCGATTACAAAGCTACGAGATCGGCAAAAAGTGAAGATCAAATTCACTGTCCGACCACGATAAAAGACCAAAGGAGGTGAAAAACAAATTCATCAAAAGGTTGACCAAACCGGGATCAAACCTAACTTCGACAAAATCGGCAAACATGAAAAAGCGACAAAACAGAATAATGCAAGAAGTTATCGAAAGTGATCCATAGAAAGGACCTGACGAGGTTTTAACAAAATGGGTTGCTAAAAATAACTTAAAAGACAGGCCGACGTAAAGAAGTTGGACCACTCGACCAAACTAACCAAAGTTATAAAAAGTCAATCCCTGGAAAGAGGCCTGGCCAGCCCTAAAAAAGAAGATTACTAGAAATAACTTAGAAGAGACCGACATGATAGAGTCGGCCTCACACGAACAAGTTATAAAAGTAATCCCTGAAAGAGACCTGACAAAGTTCCAAAAAAAGAGGATTACTAGAAATACCTTAGAAGAGACCGACATGATGAAGTCGGCCTCCCACAAACAAGTTATAAAAGTAATCCCTGAAAGAGACCTGACAAAGGTCCAAAAAGGAGGGTTACTAGAAATAACTTAGAAGAGACCGACATGATGAAGTCGGCCTCCCACGAACAATTTATAAAAGTAATCCCTGAAAGAGACCTGACAAAGGTCCAAAAAAGAGGATCACTAGAAATAACTTAGAAGAGACCGACATGATGAAGTCGGCCTCCCATGAATAAGTTATAAAAATAATCCCTGAAAGAGACCTGACAAAGATCCAAAAAAGAGGATTACTAGAAATAACTTAGAAGAGACCGACAAGATGAAGTCAGTCTCCCACGAACAAGTTACAAAAGTAATCCCTAAAAAGAGACCTGCCCAAAGTCTAAAAAGAGGATTACCAAAAGTAACTTAGAAAGGACTAACACGACGAAGTCGGCCTCCCGAAAACCTAAACGTTATAAAAGGTAAATCCTAACAGAGACCTCACGAAGGTCCAAACAAAACAGATTACTAGAAATAACTTTGGGCCAAAGTAAGGAAGCCGACACACAAGTTGGATCCAAGCATACTCAACCTCAAAGAATCGAGCCAACAGTATAAAATACAAAGGCAATCCAAAGAGGTCAACAGGACTCCAACACTACCGCAAAACCTGAAAAGGTACCAGGCAGGTGCAGGCAAACATATTATGAAAAAGCACAAGATATAAACAAACTCAAGAGGCTACCAAAATCAAGTACTACTTTGTTTTTCAAAATAAAGTTGCTAAACAAGCAACTAAAGAAGTAGCAAAAGTCAGAAGCACCATTTACAAAATAAAATGTTCAAAAGCCCACAAATCGGGCTATCCACACAAATATCTAGAACAATCATTGAAGATCCGAAGACTTCTCGGCTGCATCAACACGGGGTGAAGGAGGACGAGTCTGAAGAGGCACAGCATCCATTTTTCCATCCTCCCGGTTCAAGATTTGACAATCAGGTTCTGACTCAACTCCGGCTAAAGGAGCTGAGGAAGTCGGCACAACAAAAGCTTTGGTGGCAGGCGCAGGAGGAGTTTCAACATCATGGTCATAAGTGTCGTCAGGGACAATCTTGCCGTCCTTTACAACATTGTTGAGACTAAAGAGAGTAAGGTCGAGCTCGGGTGCAAGATCCTGAACCTGCTCCTTTAAGTTCTCATAAGCAGCATTTACGCTACCCACAAGGTGACCCTGAAGCTCAGTATAATCAGCTCGGGCAGATTCCAAATCACCCCTGAGACGCATCACTTTCCTGTAGGCCGAAACATAACTCTCCTTGTGCCTCAACGCCGTATCTTCAGCCAACCTCACAGAAGCCGCCAAGGCAACAAAACTAGCCTTTTCACCCTCCAACTCCTTCTCTACTTTTGCCAACATCACCTCCAGCTCCTCCTTCAAACCCTTAATCTGATCAAACCCTGACTTAGCCTCCTCCATAAAAGATTTTGTAGCATGAACCGGGATACCCTGAGCAGTTCGAAAAAGAGCCGCACCCATGTGTGCCATCTTCACACTACTCCTAGTGATGAATTCTAGGTGGTGAAGAATGGACACGTCATTCATCGAAAGTTCACCATAGGGTGCGATCTGCTGATCGACAAACTCGACAGTATCAAAGTCAGGATCATCAAGGTTAACAGGCTCAGATGCCTTTTGTTTTTTCGGAGGAGGAGCGCCAAAAGTAGCAACCGAAGTTTGTGGAGGATCAGCCAAACGAACCCGGGGAGTTGGGATCATCCTCCTTGGCTCAGGTGAACTCAGCACGGATGGCTTCGTCTGAACCTGAGAGGACCCCTCCCCAGCCTCCTTAGCCGAGATATTTTAAGCCGCCGTAGCCTTCTTCGCCTTCTTGAAAGTTTTCATAGAGTCAGTATTCTTAATCATCTCTGCAAGCAAACATCACAACGAAGAAACCAAGTCATGAGTCAGAAAGGAAAAGAAATAAACTCGAGAAAGCAGGCAAAAGAATAGAAAAAGGGAAGTTGATCACTACCCAGCTCGGCTCGGAGAAGTGAGGGATCCCCTAAAAACCTTTTAGTGTCAAGATAATGAGGCTCTCCCCAATTCTTCTCCAATACAGTCACAAAAGCCCGTTCGACCTCATCTAACATATCCCACGAATACCTCGACACAATGACATTCTTTTGCCACTCTAAAGGGAAGGCAGGCTCGTCATTCTCATCCCGAAAAAAGGGCCGAACTCCCTCAACAGCTCAAACCTTGAAGAAATAATTCTTAAAATCACAGAAAGACTCATCATACATGGAAAAAACTTTGTGGCCTTTTGAAGCTCGGAAAGAAACCCAGGCAGCCTTCTTCTTAACCACCCCAGGCTTTATCAAAATAAACAAATAAAAGAAAAGAGATTGCGAAGCAGGGATGCCAAATTCACGACACACCAATTGAAAGATCTTTATAAAACCCCAGGAGTTGGGGTGGAGTTGGGACAGAGCCACATTACAAGACCATAAAAGGAGCGTCTCGAAAGGAGTAAAAGGAAGGATAATATTCATCTGACTAAAAAAGAAGTCATACGCATAGAAAAAAGGACAATCTCCAACAACCCGAGTGGAAAAACAAACTCTCTCTTCTGAATTAGGGGACACAAGCTCGTAATTCTT
The DNA here is from genome assembly GCF_014773155.1 of Arachis stenosperma. Classification (NCBI taxonomy): domain Eukaryota; kingdom Viridiplantae; phylum Streptophyta; class Magnoliopsida; order Fabales; family Fabaceae; genus Arachis; species Arachis stenosperma. Next base: position 132,175,608 of record NC_080385.1, read on the forward strand.
TTCATCACTACCATTGCTACAAACCCTATGAGACTTACTAAGATGTTCACAAAACTCAGAGTCAGCCAGCGAGACACACATGAGAACCATAGAATCCACCCAATCGGCCATGCCATCAGGGACCTGGGAGGACCTCTCGACAATATTTTTGCGAGAAGACATGAGATCAACTAGTCCTACAGCAAGAAAAAGAAAACGGGATCACTACCAAAACTACTCGAAAAATCAGACAAACAACTCGGACAGCAAAATAAACAGCAAATAGTAGACTCAACAGTAAAAAGGGAAAACCCCAGGACACAACCCAAGGTCCAGGGGCATCCTTTGGAGGTAGTAACAGAGTGAAGACTCACATCATCTTTCAACAAAGAAAGCAACCCTCTTCAAACAAAGTCATCAAAAGAGCAACAAAAACAGCAGTTCAAGCAAAATAACAAAAATCCCAAACGGAGGACATCAAAGACGTAACCTTTTTTCTCCAGAAAGAGTCAAACAAAGCCAAAGTCATTATCCTAGAAAGCTACAAAGCAAATAAAAGAAAGCAAAATGTGAAGCCCTAATAGCATCAAAACAACAAGGAAATCCACCCAAGAGCATGCATAAGGACAGCAAAGAAAACAGAAAACATGCATCACAACAACAATTGAGCATAACGGTGTGAAAAGGTTCAGACTTTCCAGCATGCGTTCCAAACGAAAAACCAAAGCTTTATCAAAAATCGAAGGTAAAGCGACGAAAGAAAGTAAAGAAGCAGAAAGTCGAACCAACCTGGAGAAAGGAAAGAAGCTCTGAAGAAAAGCTGAAAGACGGAGCGATGAAAGACGTCCCTCGAAGCAAAGCACCAACAAAGTAACCAAGACAAAGCGTCACAGGAAAAAACAAAAATGCAGGACGAAACAGAGAAAAAGAGGGGAAGTTACAGAAAAGAGAAAACTGTTTCCTGGATACAAAATTCAAAATAAAATAACCAAGAGAAACGGAGCATTAAAATCAATTAATGAGGGTATTAAAACCCTCGCATATTCCCAAAGCCAGAGTGCTAAAGCGCGCACTTTTAAGAGAATCAAAGCGTTTCGCATTCAAAAGAAAGAAGAACACCCAACGAAGAAGAAGTCGACAAAATGCTCAAGTTCGGCTTCATCCAAGAAGGTTCGAAGTCCTAAGACTAAGATGCGACCTCAAAAGAAAGACCGAGCTCGAGCAGGGGCACTGTTCATACCCAGGATCGAGCCACCCGACCCAGGATGTTTAGCGACAGAGCAACCAACCTCTTCAGGTCCTACTATCCGACCTCTTCTCAAAGAGCTCGGCCAAATTGCCAGGAAAGCCTAGTAAAGGGCCCAAATAGAGGAACACGACCCAAATCCAAAGGCAGCCCAAGCCTATAGAGATAAGGGCGGTTCCCTTGAATATAAGAGGACCCCAGTCAAAGATAAGATAAGATAAGATAAGATAACTAACTTATCTTATCTAAAAAGGTCACTCCACACCATTATAAATACATTGGAGCACCCAAGTATAACTCATACTCTGATTCTACTAAAAACCTGCTTAATACCCTTGCTAACTTAAGCATCGGAGTCCCTTGCAGGTACCACCACCCACCAGTGACGAAGGATCAGCAACATTGCCAGTCCAACAAGTCAGACACGACAGCTCCAGCCGCCATACACAAGCCGGACCCGTCATCTCCAACCAGTACAAAAGATCTCGTCCGAGATCGACCTACAGTTTTAGATAACCCTCGGAACAGGAGGGGAGTTGAGATCCCTCTCCTATATAAAATATTGCCTATTATGGTCTAGTATTGTGCTTCTCGATTTAGCCTCTTTGCCTCTTTCTTATATGTGGGGAGCGTCTCTGACTGGAGGTAGTTGATTATGGGGGTCATCCACCCTTTATCCTGACCTGATATGGTTAGAATCTTTTCTTCCTCCGAAATTGACGGTCTTTGCAGTATTTCCTGGATGAGGCTTCTATTATTGCCCTTTGGTTTGGTACTGGCTAGTTTTGCGTCAGCCCGAGCATTCTGTTCCCGAGGTATATGTTGGACTTCGTATTCTCTGAGTTGTCCGAGCTGTTCTCTGGTTTTGTCTAGGTACTTTTTTATGGTAGCGTCCTTAGCTTGGTAGCTCCCTTCTATTTGTGAGGTGACTACTTATGAATCACTGAAGATGATAAGCTTTTGAACTCCAACCTCCTTAGCCAGCCTTAAACCAGCTAGTAATGTCTCGTATTCGGCCTGATTATTTGATGCAGTGAACTCGAATTTTAAGGAGAGTTCTATTTGGGTTTCCTGATCACTTTCTATTATCACACCTACACAACTCTCGGTTTTTTTTTTTGAAGAGCCATCTACGTAGAGCTTCCATTTTGTAGAAGTTCCCGGGGTGTCAGTGTACTCAGCAATGAAATCGACTAAATAATGCGACTTGATGGCTGTTCGAGCTTCATATTGAAGATCAAACTCAGATAGCTCGACTGCCCACTGTAGAATTTTTCCAGCTAAGTCTGTCTTCTGTAGGATGCCTTTTATAGGCTGGTTAGTCCGAACTCTAATGGTGTGAGCTTGGAAATATGGGCGAAGCCTGCGAGAAGTAAGTCTGAGAGCGTAGCAAATTTTTCTATCTTTTGATAGTTCAGTTCGGCCCCTTGTAGGGCTTTGCTGATGAAGTAGATGGGTTGTTGCCCACTTTCGTCCTCTCTGACTAGTGCCGAAGCTATTGTCCGATTTCCTACTGCGAGGTATAATATGAGTGCTTCTCATTCCTGTGGCCGGGCAAGAATGGGTGGTTGTCCCAAGAACCTTTTGAAATCCTGGAAAGCTTTCTTGCACTCTGTCGTAAATTCAAATCTCTTCCCCTTCCTTAATGTGGCATAGAAGAGGAGAGATCTTATGGCTGACCCAGCTAGAAATCTGGACAGGGCTGCTAGTCTTCCGTTGAGTTGCTGTACCACTTTGACACAGGTCGGACTTTTCATGTCGAGTATAGCCCAACATTTATCCAGGTTTGCCTCAATTCCTCTTTGTGTGAGCATGAAGCCCAAGAATTTGCCTGCTTCTACTGCAAAGGTACACTTTGCTGGATTAAGTCGCATACCATGCTTTCTTTTGGTGTCGAACACTTTGGTGAGGTCGGACAATAATGATTCCACACTTTATGTTTTTACCAACATGTCATCTACATACACCTCCATTAGTTTCCCAATGTGTTCCGCGAAGACTTTGTTCATCAATCTTTGGTAGGTAGCTCCTACGTTTTTTAGTCCGAATGGCATGACGACATAACAATAATTTGCTTTTGGAGTTAGGAAAGAGGTTTTTTCTTGATCAGGTGGGTATATCGGGATTTGATTATATCCTGAAAAGGCATCCATGAAGGAGATGTACTTGTATCCAGAGGAGGCATCCATGAGAGTGTCGATACTTGGGAGTGGATAGTGATCTTTCGGGTAGGCTTTATTGAGATCGGTGTAGTCAGTGCACATCCGCTACTTCCCATTTAACTTTTTTACCAAGACAACGTTGGCTAGCCATAGTGGGTATTTGACCTCTCTTATGAATCCTGCCTCCAGTAGAGCTTGTACCTGTTCTTCCATAGCTTGGGATCTTTCCAGTTCGAGCTTCCTACGCTTCTATTGTATTGGCCAAGATACTGGATATACTGCCAGTTTGTGGCATATTAGTTTGGGGTCTATGCCCGGCATATCTGCGGCCTTCCATGCGAAGAGGTCTATATTATCCTTTAGGAATTGTATCAGGACTCCTTGATGTCCTTTTTCAAGGTCGGCCCAATATTTGTTGTCTTATCTGGGATATCTCTGATATGGACTTCCTCGATCTCGCCCTCAGGTTATGGACGAAGTTCTTCTCGACCTCGAACTCCCCTAAGTTCGATAATGTTGATTTCTTCTCCTTTGCCTTTAAGGTTTAGACTTTTGTTGTAACAATGTCGCACAATTTTCTGGTCCTCTTTTATTGTGGGGATCCCTTCTGGCGTTAGGAGTTTCATGCATAGATGTGCAGTCAAAACTACTGCGGCGAGCTGATTCAGTATTGTCCGACCTATTAGGGCATTGTAGGCGGAGCTTACATCGACAACGATGTAGTCTATGTTGAGTGTCCGTGATTGGGTTCCCTTTCCAAAGGTTATGTATAGAGAGATATATCCAAGTGGTTGGATTGGAGTGTATCTATTCATACCTAGGATCGAGCCACCCGACCTGGGATGTTTAGCGACAGAGCAACCAACCTCTTCAGGTCCGACTATCCGACCTCTTCTCAAAGAGCTTGGCCAAATTGCCAGGAAAGCCCAGTAAAGGGCCGAAATAGAGGAACACGACCCAAATCCAAAGGCAGCCCAAGCCTATAGAGATAAGGGCGGTTCCCTTGAACATAAGAGGACCCCAGTCAAAGATAAGATAAGATAAGATAAGATAAGATAACTAACTTATCTTATTTAAAAAGGTCACTCCACACCATTATAAATATGCTGGAGCACCCAGGTATAACTCATACTCTGATTCTACTAAAAAACTACTTAATATCCTTGCTAACTTAAGCATCGGAGTTCCTTGCAGGTACCACCACCCACCGGTGATGAAGGATTAGCAGCATTGCCAGTCCATCAAGTCGGAAACGATAGCTCCGACTGCCACACACAAGCCAGACCTGTCATCTCCGACCAGTACAAAAGATCTCGTTTGAGATCGACCTACAGTTTCAGGTAACCCTCGGAACATTGGCATCGATGCCGGGGAACCTGGAAGTCATCCCATCAACATGGCAGACGACCATAACAACGACCACAACAACGACCATGACGATGTCCATGATTCAAGTCTAGAAGAGAAGACGCCACATAAGTACGTGGACACTACACCAAAAGATACCCCACAAACTAACGGAGACAAAAATTCACCAAACCCGGGAGCCCTCGAGACACTTGAAGATCGTTTAAAACAACTTGAGAAAGAAGCCCAACGCCAGCGAGAAGCTGGGAACGACCTACAGAGAGAGATAAGGCGACGCCAGGAATTGGAGGACAAACTCCTAAAACTCGAAGCCGATCTCAAAACTAAGGCGACTCGATCCACCCACGAGGACAGCCCCCACAAGGACCAAGATCCATTTACCAAGGAGATCATGAAGACCAAAATCCCCAAAGATTTAAGCTCCCAGATACGGCCATATATGATGGCACGGTCGATCCCAGCCATCACCTCAGTAATTTTAGAAGTCGAATGTACCTCACCGATGCCTCAAACGCAGTCCGCTGCAAAGCCTTCCTGACTAGCTTAACAAAAACAGTGATTAAGTGGTTCGACAATCTACCCCCTAGGTCCATCTCAAGCTTCGACGACCTAGCCAAGAAGTTTCTAGCCAGATTCTCTATCTAGAAAGACAAAAACCAAGCAAGCCCCAAGTTTATTAGGAATCAAACAAGGAGATCGGGAAAGTTTCCACAGCTACATGGAAAGATTCAACAAAGCATGTCTAGACATACAAAGTCTGCCTACAGAAGCGGCCATCATAGGTCTCATCAACGGCCTACGAGAAGGGCCTCTGAGCCAATCCATATCAAAAAAGCATCCCACATCTTTAAATGAGGTACAAGAATGAGCAGAGAAGTATATCAACATGGAGGAAAATGCTCAACTAGGAGAGACCTCAAAATCTTGATCCTCCCGAGATAAAGATAAAGAATCCAAGAAAAAAGAAGATCGACATTGGGAAAAGATCAAAAAATACCACAATTATACCTTAGAGGCAGAGGAGACGAATTCCACACAATCGAACTTGGCAGAGCTCAAATTATAAGAAGGCATGGCATGCGACTTAATCCTGCAAAATGCACCTTCGCAGTAGAAGCTGGCAAGTTCTTGGGTTTTATGCTCACACAAAGAGGAATCAAAGCAAATCTGGATAAATGCCGGGCCATACTCAACAGGAAAAGTCTGACTTGTGTCAAGGAAGTACAAGAACTCAATGGAAGGTTAGTAGCCTTGTCTAGATTTCTAGCTGGAACAGCAATAAGATCTCTCCCCTTCTATACCACTTTAAGGAAGGGAAAGACGTTTGAATGGACAATAGAGTGCGAGCAGGCCTTCCAGGATTTCAAAAGTTTCCTGGGATAGCCACCTATCCTAACTCGGCCTCGGGAAGGAGAACCACTTATATTATATCTCGCAGTAGGAAGTCGGGCAATAGCCTCAGCATTAGTTCGAGAAGACGACAGTGGGAAGCAACATGTATACTTCATCAGCAAAGCATTGCAAGGATCCGAGCTGAATTACCAAAAAATAGAAAATTCACCTATGCTCTCAAACTAACCTCGAGTTAAATCTCAATTTGGCCCCTGAAATTTGGTCTGATGCTCAGAATGACCCCCACAATTTTGTTGGCCCCAATTAAAACTCCCAAATTTACAATTGTGGCTCCAGCTTGCCCCTGTGATCATCTTCGTCACCGGAATGCTGATCTAGCGCAATTGGATGACATGTTGGACATTAATTAAACGACGGCGCATTAGTTTCGCACGCAAAACCTTTGGAAACCACGTAGTGTAAGGGTTTTCTTGATGTTTGACAACTTATGATCGTCATAGTGGAAAGAAAGAGAGTTTTAACCCACAAAAAACTGAAACGGTGTGGTTTTTTAAGGGCTTCGGCACAAAACCAATGCGCCGTCGTTTAAGTAGTGTCCACCGTGTCATGCAATTGCATCAAATTAGCATTTTGGTGACGGAGATGATGGCAGGGGCAAGTTGGAGCCACAATTGCAAATTTGGGGGTTCTAATTGGGGCCAACGAAATTGTGAGGGTCATTCTGAGTATCGGGCTAAATTTCAGGGGTCAAATTGAGATTTAACTCAACTAACCTCACGACGGCTCCGTCCATATTTCCAAGCTCACATCATTAAGGTTCAGACCAACCAACCCATAAAAGGGATTTTGCAGAAAACGGACCTAGCAGGCAGAATTTTGCAATAGGCAGTCGAGTTATCCGAATTCGACATTCAATATGAAGCTTGGATAGCCATCAAATCACAATATCTAGCCGACTTTATTGCAGAATTTACAGACACTCTGGAAATTCCTACAGAATGGAATCTTTATATGGACGGTTCCTCAAACAAAACTGGAAGTGGTGCAGGCGTCATCATAGAAAGCAACCAGGGAACCCAAATCAAACTTTCTCTCAAATTCGGGTTCCCTGCCTCAAATAACCAAGCCGAATATGAGGCACTACTGGCCGGTTTGAAGCTGGCTAAGGAGATCGGAGCTCAAAAGCTCATCATCATCAGCGACTCACAGGTAGTTACTTCACAAATAGCAGGGAGCTACCAAGGCAAAGATCCCACCATGAAAAGTACTTGGAAAAAACCAGGGAATAGCTCGGACAACTCGGGGAATATGAGGTCTGCCACATACCTCAAGAACAGAACGCCCGAGCTAATGCACTCTCAAAACTAGCCAGCATCAAACCAGGGGGTAACAATAGAAGCCTCATCCAAGAAACGCTCCAGAACCCGTCAATCACGGAAGAAAATAAATCTTACCCATAGCAGATTAGGACCAAGGATGGATGACTCCTATAATCCGCTACCTTAGATCAGAAACACTCCCTACAGATGAAAAGGAGGCAAAAAGGTTGAAGCGGGAGGCACAGTATTACACCATCATAAATGACATCCTGTACAAAAGAGGAATCTCGACACCTCTGCTAAAATGCGTACCAACCCCTAACACAAAAGAGGTCTTGGAAGAAATACACAGCGGCGAGTGCAGTAATCATCTCGGAGCACGAGCCCTCTTAAAAAAGGTACTCCGAGCCGGATTCTTTTGGTCGATGGTGGACGAAATTGTGATTCCTATTTTTGTGCCTTTTGGCATCATTGTGAAATTATTCCTTTTAGAAATTGACCTTCTTTCACAACTCCGTTCAACTAACCAGCAAGTGTACTGGGTCGTCCAAGTAATAACCTTACGTGAGTAAGGGTCGAATCCACAGAGATTGTTGGTATGAAGCAAGCTATGGTCACCTTGCAGATCTCAGTTAGGGAGATTAAAATTGGATTATGGGTTTAAATAAAATAGAAAGAAGTTAATAAAAAAAAGGGATAGAAATACTTATGTAGATTCATAGGTGGGAATTTCAGATAAGCGGAATGGAGATGCTGTAGAGCTCTCGGACGCCTGCCTTCCTACTGCTTCTACTCAATCCTTCTTACTCCTTTCCATGGCAAGCTTTGTATAGGGGTTCACCATCAGCTGTGGCTACTTTCAATCCTCACGGGGAAATATCCTGTGCGGCTGTCACTCGCACAGCTAACCAGTCTGGAGGCATCACCCATGGTTGATAGCTACATCCCATCCTCGCAGTGAAAGCTAATGCTCACGCACTCTGTCACAGTACGGCCAATCACCGGTTGGTTCCCTCCCCTACTGGAATAGAATCCCTCTTTTGCGTTTGTCACTAACGCCCAGCAGGTTACAGGTTTGAAGCACGTCACAGTCATTCATGAACGGAATCCTACTCGGAATACCACAGACAAGGTGAGACTTTCCGGATTCCCAGGATCCTACTCGGAACACCACAGACAAGGTTGGACTTTCCGGATCCAGACAAATGCCGCCATCTATCTAGCTTATACCACGAAGATTCTGTTGGAGAATCTAAGAGATACACATTCAAGCCTTGTTGCATGTAGAACGTAAGTGGTTGTCAATCACGCGCGTTCATGAGTGAGAATAATAATGAGGGTTATCTGACTCATCATCATTCATCATGTTCTTGAGTACGAATGAATATCTTGGAATAAGAATAAGATAGAGAATTGAATAAAAGAAAATAGAACTTCATTAATCTTTGTGGTACAGCAGAGCTCCACACCCTTAATCTATGGTGTGCAGAAACTCCACCATTGAAAATACATAAGTAAAAGAAGGTTCAGGCATGGCCGAATGGCCAGCCCTCTCCATGATCAAGTGACCGAATGATAAAAGACTTAGAGTGGTCAAAAGATGTGTAATACAATAGTTAAATGTCCTATATATACTAGACTAGCTCCTAGGGTTTACATGAGTAAGTAATTGATGCATAAATCCACTTCCGGGGCCCACTTGGTGTGTGCTTGGGCTAAGCTTGATCTATCCACGAGCTGAGGCTTCTCTTGGAGTTGAATTTCGAGTTATGATGTGCTTTGGGCGTTCAACTCCGGATCATGACGTTTTTCTGGCGTTTAACTCCAGACAGCAGCATGTACTTGGCGTTCAACGCCAAGTTACGTCGTCATTCTTCGAATAAAGTATGGACTATTATATATTGCTGGAAAGCCCTGGATGTCTACTTTCCAACGCCGTTGAGAGCGCGCCATTTAGAGTTCTGTAGCTCCAGAAAATCCATTTCGAGTGCAGGGAGGTCAGAATCCAACAGCATCAGCAGTCCTTTTGTCAGGCTTTTTCAGAGTTTTGCTCAAATCCCTCAATTTCAGTCAGAATTTACCTGAAATCACAGAAAAACACACAAACTCATAGTAAAGTCCAGAAATGTGAATTTAACATAAAAACTAATGAAAACATCCCTAAAAGTAGCTCAAACTTACTAAAAACTATATAAAAACAATGCCAAAAAGCGTATAAATTATCCGCTCATCACAACACCAAACTTAAATTGTTGCTTGTCCCCAAGCAACTGAAAATCAAATAGGATAAAAAGAAGAGAATATACTATAAAGTCCAAAATATCAATGAATATTAATTTAATTACATGAGCGGGACTTGTAGCTTTTTGTTTCTGAACAGTTTTGGCATCTCACTTTTTCCTTTGAAATTCAGAGTGATTGGCATCTCTAGGAACTTAGAATTTTGGATAGTGTTATTGACTTTCCTAGTTAAGCATGTTGATTCTTGAACACAGTTACTTATGAGTCTTGGCTGTGGCCCTAAGCACTTTGTCTTCCAGTATTACCACCGGATACACAAATGCCACAGACACATAACTGGGTGAACCTTTTCAGATTGTGACTTAGCTTTGCTAAAGTCCCCAGTTAGTGGTGTCCAGAGCTCTTAAGCACACTCTTTTGCCTTGGATCACGACTTTAACCACTCAGTCTCAAGCTTTTCACTTGGACCTTCATGACACAAGCACATGGTTAGGGACAGCTTGGTTTAGCCGCTTAGGCCTGGATTTAATTTCCTTGGGCCCTCCTATCCATTGATGCTCAAAGCCTTGGATCCTTTTTACCCTTGCCTTTTGGTTTTAAGGGTTATTGGCTTTTTCTATTGCTCCTTCTTTTTCTATATACTCTTTTTAGATCCCTTTTTTTTTTCACTGCTTTTTCTTGCTTCAAGAATCAATTTCATGAATTTTTCAGATCATCAATAACATTTCTCTTTGTTCATCATTCTTTCAAGAACCAACAATTTTAACACTCATAAACAACAATATCCAAAGACATATGCACTGTTCAATCATTCATTCAGAAAACAAAAATTATTGTCACCACATCAATATAATTAAACTAAATTCAATAATAATTTTGAAAACTATGTACTTCTTGTTCTTTTGAATTAAAACATTTTTCTTTTAAGAAAGGTGAAGGACTAATGGAATTTATTCATAGCTTTAAGGCATGGTTACATACTAATGATCATAAAGACACAAAACATAGATAAACACAATAATTAAAAACCGAAAAACAGAAAGAATTAAGAACAAGGAATGAATCCACCTGAGTGAAGGTGGCGCCTTCTTGAAGGTCCAATGGTGCTTTTTGAGCTCCTTTATGTCTCTTCCTTGCCTTTGTTGCTCCTCCCTTATTGCTCTTTGGTCTTCTCTTATTTCTTGGAGAATGATGGAGTGCTCATGATGTTCCACCCTTAGTTGCTTCCAATATTTGTGTGGAGGACAACTTATCCCCTGAGGTATCTCAGGGATCTCTTGATTTGCAGCCACATGTTCTACCCTTGAGCTATGACGGCTTATATTTTTAATTTATCCATCTCCCATGACTCAGAGGTGGAAGCTTTTTGTCTTCCCTTTGAGGTTTCTCTGGCTTTAGGTGCCATTAACGGTAATGGAAAAGCAAAAAGCTATGCTTTTACCACACCAAACTTAAAATATTGCTCGCCCTCGAGCAAAAAAAGAAAAGAAGAGTAGAAGAAGAAGAAGAGAATGGAGGTGAGTGAGGGGAGATGGATTCGGCTATATGGGTGGGATTGGGTGGGAAAGAGAAGTTGAATTGTAAAGGTAGATGGGGTGTATGGGGAAGAGTGGATAAAAAACAGAAGGAATGACCATGAATGGAGAGAGATAGGGCGAGGTAGGTGGGGATCCTGTGAGGTTCACAGATCCTGAGGTGATCCTGTGGGGTCCACAGATCCTGAGGTGTCAAGGAATTCCATCCCTGCACCAAATAGGCATGTAAAATGCCTTGGTACACCATTCTGGCGTTCAAACGCCCATTGGTGCATGTTCTGGGCGTTCAACGCCCATGTGATGCATGTTTCTGGCGTTGAACGCCAGTTTCATGCGTGTTCCTGGCGTTCAGCGCCAGTTTTTCCTGTCTGTGCACCATCCTGGCGTTTAACGCCAGGATGTTGCTTGTTTTGGGCGTTCAGCGCCAGAATGGTGCTCTGTTCTGGCGTTGAACGCCGGCCAGATGCACCTTCTGGGCGTTGAACGCCAGCCCGTGCGTCCTCCAGGGTGAAAAATTTTTTCTTCTGTTTTTGACTCTGTTTTTAATTTTTTTGATTTTTTCGTGACTCCTCATGATCATGTACCTAATTAAACACAAAAATAACACTAAAACAAAATAAAATAAAATTAGATAAATAAAATTGGGTTGCCTCCCAACAAGCGCTTCTTTAATGTCAATAGCTTGACAGTGGCTCTCATGGAGCCACATGGTGATCAGGTCAATTTAGTGTGTAGTATTCCCAACACCAAACTTAGAGTTTGGATATGGGGTTTGAACACCAAACTTAGAGTTTGGTTGTGGCCTCACAACACCAAACTTAGAGTTTGACTGTGAAGGCTCTTCTTGACCTTGAACTGAGAGAAGCTCTTCATGCTTGCTCTCTTTTGTCACAGAGGGATGGCCATGTGCCTTAAACACAAGGTAGTCCCCATTCAACTGAAGGACTAACTCACCTCTGTTGACATCTATTACAGCTCCTGCTGTGGCTAGGAAAGGTCTTCCTAGGATGATGCATTCATCATCTTCCTTCCTAGTGTCTAGGATTATGAAATCAGTAGGGATGTAAAGGCCTTCAACCTTTACTAGCACGTCCTCTACTAATCCATAAGCTTGTCTTATGGACTTATCTGCCAATTGTAATGAGAACAAGGCAGGTTGTACCTCAATGATCCCCATCTTCTCCATTACAGAGAGTGGCATAAGATTTATCCCTGACCCCAGATCACATAGAGCTTTTTCAAAGCTCATGGTGCCAATGGTGCAGGGTATTAAGAACTTGCCAGGATCTTGTTTCTTTTGAGGTAGAGTCTTCTGAATCCAGGTATCTAGTTCACTAATGAGCAAGGGAGGTTTACTTTCCCAAGTCTCATTACCAAACAGTTTGGCATTCAGCTTCATGATAGCTCCTAAATATAGAGCAGCTTGCTCTCCAATCACATCTTCATCCTCTTCAGAGGATGAATATTCTTCAGAGCTCATGAATGGCAGAAGGAGATTTAATGGGATCTCTATGGTCTCTAGATGAGCCTCAGATTCCTCTGGATCCTTAATAGGAAACTCCTTCTTGCTTGAAGGACGTCCCAGGAGGTCTTTCTCCTTAGGATTTTCGTCCTCCTCCTCCCTAGTGCATTCGGTCACTTTGATTAAATCAATGGCCTTGCACTCTCCTTTTGGATTTTCTTCTGTATTGCTTGGGAGAATACTGGGAGGAGTTTCAATAACTTTCTTGCTCAGCTGGCCCACTTGTGCCTCCAAATTTCTAATGGAGGATCTTGTTTCATTCATGAAACTGAAAGTGGCCTTTGACAGATCAGAGACTATGTTGGCTAAATTAGAATTGTTTGTTCAGAGTTCTCTGTCTGTTGCTGAGAAGATGATGGATATGGCTTACTATTATTCAGCCTGTTGCGTCCACCATTGTTAAAACCTTGTTGAGGTTTTTGTTGATCCTTCCAGGAGAAATTTGGATGATTTCTCCATGATGAGTTATAGGTGTTTCCATAAGGTTCACCTAAGTAATTAACCTCTGCCATGGCAGGGTTTTCAGGATCATAAGCTTCTTCAGAAGCTGCCTCTCTATTACTGTTGGATGCATGTTGCAATCCATTCAGATTTTGAGAGATCATGTTGACCTGTTGAGTCAACACTTTGTTCTGAGCCAATATGGCATTCAGAGCATCAATTTCAAGAACTCTTTTCTTCTGAGGTACCCCATTGTTCACGGAATTCCTCTCAGAAGTATACATGAACTGGTTGTTTGCAACCATGTCAATGAGTTCTTGAGCCTCTTCAGGCGTTTTCTTCAGGTGAATAGATCCACCTGCAGAATGATCCAATGACATTTTCGAAAATTCAGAGAGACCATAATAGAATATATCTAATATGGTCCATTCTGAAAACATGTCAGATGGACATCTTTTAGTCAGCTGCTTGTATCTTTCCCAAGCTTCATAGAGGGATTCACCATCTTTTTGTTTGAAGGTTTGAACATCCACTCTCAGCTTGCTCAGCTTTTGAGGAGGAAAGAACTTATCTAAAAATGCAGTGACAAGCTTATCCCATGAGTCCAGGCTATCCTTGGGTTGAGAATCCAACCACACTCTAGCTCTGTCTCTTACAGCAAAAGGGAAAAGCATGAGTCTGTAGACTTCAGGATCAACTCCATTCGTCTTTACAGTCTCACAGATCTGCAAGAATTCAGTTAAAAACTGATAAGGATCTTCAGATGGAAGTCCATAAAACTTGCAGTTTTGTTGCATTAAGGCAACTAATTGAGGCTTAAGCTCAAAGTTATTGGCTCCAATGGCAGGAATGGAGATGCTTCTTCCATCAAACTTGGACGTTGGCTTAGTGAAGTCACCAAGCATTCTCCTTGCATCATTATTATTATTTTCGGCCATCACCTCTTGTGCTAATGTTTCTGAAAGGTTGTTTCTGGATTGTTGTATTTTAGCTTCTCTTAATTTTCTCTTCAGAGTCCTTTCAGGTTCTGGATCAATTTCAACAAGAGTGCATTTATCCTTGTTCCTGCTCATATGAAAGAGAAGAAAACAAGAAAAGAAAAAGGAATCCTCTATGTCACAGTATAGAGATTCCTTTATGTTAGTAGAAAAAGAAGGGGGTAGAAGAATAAAGAGGGGGATTCGGATTTTTGGAGGAAGAGAGGTGGAGAGAAGTGTTAGTAATTAAACAATTAAATAGAATAAGAAAAGAGAAAAGAAAATTCGAAAATAATTTTTGAAAAGGGGTTAGTGATTTTCGAAAATTAGAGATAAAATGTAATTAAAATTAAAACATGAAACAATTAATTAATTAAAAAGAATTTTTGAAAAAGGGATGAGATATTTTCGAAAATAGAAGAGAGAGAAGTAGTTAGGTGGTTTTGAAAAAGATAAGAAACAAACAAAAAGTTAGTTAGTTAATTGAAAAAGATTTGAAATCAAATTTGAAAAAGATAAGAAGATAGTAAGTTAGATAAGATATTTTGAAAAAGATAAAATTTTTGAAAAAGATAAAATAAAAGATAAAAAGATTTAATTCAAAACTTTTAAAATTATTTATTTCACTAACAAGAAACTACAAGATAAGATTCTAGAACTTAAAGATTGAACCTTTCTTAACAAGAAAGTAACAAACTTCAAATTTTTGAACCAATCACATTAATTGTTAGCTAATTTTCGAAAATTACATATAAAGATAAGAAAAAGATTTTGAAAAACATTTTGAAAAAGATTTTTGAAATTTTCGAAAAATAATAAAAATTGAAAAAGATATGCTTTTTGAAAAAGATTTTGAAAAGATAAGATTTTTAAAATTTTGAAATTTTGACTTGACTTGTAAGAAACAACTAATTTTGAAAATTTTTGACCAAGTCAATCCCAAAATTTCGAAATTTTGGAGGGAATTAAGGAAAAGATATTTTTTTGATTTTTGAATTTTTAATCATGAGAGAGAAAAACAACAAAAATATTAAATGCATGAAATTTTTGGATCAAAACAATGAATGCATGCAAGAATGCTATGAATGTCAAGATGAACACCAAGAACACTTTGAAGATCATGATGAACATCAAGAACATAATTTTGAAAAAATTTTTGATGCAAAGAAAACATGCAAGACACCAAACTTAGATATCTTTAATGCATGAAAAATATGAATGCAAAAATGCACATGAAAAACAAGAAAAGACACAAAACAAGAAATCATCAAGATCAAACAAGAAGACTTGTCAAGAACAACTTGAAGATCATGAAGAACACTATGAATGCATGAAATTTTCGAAAAAAATGCAAGAAAAATTTTTAAAGCATGCAATTGACACCAAACTTAAAATTTGACTCAAGACTCAAACAAGAAACACAAAATATTTTTAGATTTTATGATTTTCTAATTTTTTTTTGTATTTTTATTAATATTTTCGAAAATAAAGTTTTGGAAAAACGAAAAATGAAAGAAAAATTTTTGAAAAAGATTTTTGAAAAGAAAATTACCTAATCTGAGCCACAAGATGAACCGTCAGTTGTCCATACTCGAACAATCCCCGGCAACGGCGCCAAAAACTTGGTGGACGAAATTGTGATTCCTATTTTTGTGCCTTTTGGCATCATTGTGAAATTATTCCTTTTAGAAATTGACCTTCTTTCACAACTCCGTTCAACTAACCAGCAAGTGTACTGGGTCGTCCAAGTAATAACCTTACGTGAGTAAGGGTCGAATCCACAGAGATTGTTGGTATGAAGCAAGCTATGGTCACCTTGCAGATCTCAGTTAGGGAGATTAAAATTGGATTATGGGTTTAAATAAAATAGAAAGAAGTTAATAAAAAAAAGGGATAGAAATACTTATGTAGATTCATAGGTAGGAATTTCAGATAAGTGGAATGGAGATGCTGTAGAGCTCTCGGACGCCTGCCTTCCTACTGCTTCTACTCAATCCTTCTTACTCCTTTCCATGGCAAGCTTTGTATAGGGGTTCACCATCAGCTGTGGCTACTTTCAATCCTCACGGGGAAATATCCTGTGCGGCTGTCACTCGCACAGCTAACCAGTCTGGAGGCATCACCCATGGTTGATAGCTACATCCCATCCTCGCAGTGAAAGCTAATGCTCACGCACTCTGTCACAGTACGGCCAATCACCGGTTGGTTCCCTCCCCTACTGGAATAGAATCCCTCTTTTGCGTTTGTCACTAACGCCCAGCAGGTTACAGGTTTGAAGCACGTCACAGTCATTCATGAATGGAATCCTACTCGGAATACCACAGACAAGGTGAGACTTTCCGGATTCCCAGGATCCTACTCGGAACACCACAGACAAGGTTGGACTTTCCGGATCCAGACAAATGCCGCCATCTATCTAGCTTATACCACGAAGATTCTGTTGGGGAATCTAAGAGATACACATTCAAGCCTTGTTGCATGTAGAACGTAAGTGGTTGTCAATCACGCGCGTTCATGAGTGAGAATAATAATGAGGGTTATCTGACTCATCATCATTCATCATGTTCTTGAGTACGAATGAATATCTTGGAATAAGAATAAGATAGAGAATTGAATAAAAGAAAATAGAACTTCATTAATCTTTGTGGTACAGCAGAGCTCCACACCCTTAATCTATGGTGTGCAGAAACTCCACCGTTGAAAATACATAAGTAAAAGAAGGTTCAGGCATGGCCGAATGGCCAGCCCTCTCCATGATCAAGTGACCGAATGATAAAAGACTTAGAGTGGTCAAAAGATGTCTAATACAATAGTTAAATGTCCTATATATACTAGACTAGCTCCTAGGGTTTACATGAGTAAGTAATTGATGCATAAATCCACTTCCGGGGCCCACTTGGTGTGTGCTTGGGCTAAGCTTGATCTATCCACGAGCTGAGGCTTCTCTTGGAGTTGAATTTCGAGTTATGATGTGCTTTGGGCGTTCAACTCCGGATCATGACGTTTTTCTGGCGTTTAACTCCAGACAGCAGCGTGTACTTGGCGTTCAACGCCAAGTTACGTCGTCATTCTTCGAATAAAGTATGGACTATTATATATTGCTGGAAAGCCCTGGATGTCTACTTTCCAACGCCGTTGAGAGCGCGCCATTTAGAGTTCTGTAGCTCCAGAAAATCCATTTCGAGTGCAGGGAGGTCAGAATCCAACAACATCAGCAGTCCTTTTGTCAGCCTTTTTCAGAGTTTTGCTCAAATCCCTCAATTTCAGTCAGAATTTACCTGAAATCACAGAAAAACACACAAACTCATAGTAAAGTCCAGAAATGTGAATTTAACATAAAAACTAATGAAAACATCCCTAAAAGTAGCTCAAACTTACTAAAAACTATATAAAAACAATGCCAAAAAGCGTATAAATTATCCGCTCATCAGTCGACCTTGCAGAAAGAAGCGGCCGAATTTGTGAAAACATGCCCACAGTGTCAAAAACATGCTAACTTCCACAACGCCCCACCAGAGGAGCTCATTAGCGTAACCTCACCTTGGCCATTTGCAAAGTGGGGACTGGACCTCCTCGGCCCTTTCCCCCAAGGATCGGGATAGGTAAAATTCCTTATTGTAGGGGTGGATTATTTCACAAAGTGGATCGAGGCAGAACCTCTGGCCAATGCCACTGCTCAAAGAAATCGGAAATTCCTATATAGGAACATTGTCACAACATTTGAGGTCCCTTACTCCATAACCACAGACGATGGCACCCAATTCACCGACGCAGAATTTAGCAAATTAGTGGCCGACTTAAGAATAAAACACCAATTCACCTCCGTAGATCACCAGTAGGCTATTAGACAAGCAGAAGCTGCAATAAAGTCATACTAGCTGGGTTAAAACGAAGGCTACAGGACGCAAAAGGAGCCTGGGCTGAAGAGCTTCCACAAGTCCTATGGGCATATAGGACAACTCCACATCTACCACAAAGGAATCACCCTTCCGACTAGCTTATGGAATGGAGGCAATGATACCAGTAGAGGTCGAAGAAAGATCTCCCAGAGCAATTCTCTACAGCAACAAAGTCAACTCCCAACTTCAAAGGGAAGAACTCGACTTACTTCCAGAAATCCGAGAAAGAGCTCGGATCAAGGAAGAAGCGCTAAAACGTCGCATGGCCTTAAGGTACAATCGAAGGGTAGAGTAAAGAAGCTTCACCAACAATGATCTTATCCTAATCCGAAATGATATCGGAACAAGTCGACCGGGAGAGAGAAAACTAGCAGCTAACTGGAAGGGACCTGTTCATACCTTGGGTCGAACTGTCTGACCCGGGATGTTCTACTGATAAGTCAACTGATCTATTCAGGTCAGGACAAATTTGACCTCTTCTCAAAGAGCTCGGCCAAATCACCAAGAAAGCCCGAAAAGGGCCCAAATGGAGAACCGCGCCCCCAAAACCTAAGGCAGCCCAAGCCTACAGGTAGAAGGGCAGTCCCCCTGAAGATAAGATGACCTCACTCAAAAGATAAAAGATAAGATAGGATAACTGACTTATCTTATCCAAGAAGGTCACTCCACACCATTATAAATACACTGGAGCACCCAGGTATAACTCATACTCTGATTCTACTAAAAACTTGCTTAATACCTGGTGCACGAAATTGTGATCATCAATGGCACCATCAACATGGTACGCTCAATTGCAATATCAACTCTTTATCACAACTTCGCACAACTAACCAGCAAGTGCACTGGGTCGTCCAAGTAATAAACCTTACGCGAGTAAGGGTCGATCCCACGGAGATTGTTGGTATGAAGCAAGTTGTGGTCATCTTGTAAATCTCAGTCAGGCAGATTCAAATGGTTTATGGAGGATTAAAGATAAATAAAACATAAAATAAAGATAGAGATACTTATGTAATTCATTGGTGAGAATTTCAGATAAGCGTATGGAGATGCTTTGTCCCTTCCGTCTCTCTGCTTTCTGATGAGCGGATATTTTATACGCTTTTTGGGGGTAATTTCTTGTAGATTTTAGCATGTTTTAATTAGTTTCTAGTTAAATATTATTAGTTTTTAAGCAAAAATCATATTTTTGGACTTTACTATGAGTGTGTGTATTTTTCTGTGATTTCAGGTATTTTCTGGCTGAAATTGAGGGAGTTGAGCAGAAATCTGACTTAGGCTGAAAAAGGACTGCTGATGCTGTTGGATCCTGACCTCCCTGCACTCGAAATGGATTTTCTGGAGCTACAGGAGTCCAATTGACGCGCTCTCAACGGCGTTGGAAAGTAGACATCCAGGGCTTTCCAGCAATATATAATAGTCCATACTTTGCGCGAAGATTGACGACGTAACTTGGCGTTGAACGCCAAGTACACGCTGCTGTCTGGAGTTAAACGCCAGAAAAACGTCATGATCCGGAGTTGAACGCCCAAAACACGTCATAACCTGAAGTTTAACGCCAAGAAAGGCCTCTACTCGTGGATAGCTTTATTCTCAGCCCCAGCACACACCAAGTGGGCCCCAGAAGTGGATTTCTGCACCAATTATCTTAGTTTATTCATTTTCTGTAAACCTAGGTTACTAGTTTACTATTTAAACAACTTTTACAGACATTCCTTGTACCTCATGACATTTTCAGATCTGAATTACATACTTTGTGATGGCATGAGTCTCTAAACTCCATTGTTGGGGGTGAGGAGCTCTGCAGCATCTCGATGATTTAATACAATTCCTTCGTTTTCCATTCAAACACGCTTGTTTCTATCTAAGATGTTTATTCGCACTTAATTGTGAAGAAGGTGATGATCCGTGACACTCATCACCTTCCTCAATCCATGAACGTGTGCTTGACAACCACCTCCGTTCTACATCAGACTGAATGAATATCTCTTAGATTCCCCAACAGAATCTTCGTGGTATAAGCCGGATCGATGACAGCATTCATGAGAATCCGGAAAGTCTAAACCTTGTCTGTGGTATTCCGAGTAGGATTCCGGGATTGAATGATTGTGACGTGCTTCAAACTCCTGAGGGCTGGGCGTTAGTGACAAACGCAAAAGAATCAATGGATTCTATTCCAACCTGATTGAGAACCGACAGATGATTAGCCGTGCTGTGACAGAGCATAGGAACGTTTTCACTGAGAGGATGGGAAGTAGCCATTGACAACGGTGACACCCTACATAGAGCTTGCCATGGAAGGACCTTGCGTGTGGAAAGAGGATCTCAAGGAAAAGTAGAAATTCAAAGGACAAAGCATCTCCAAAACTCCAACATGTTTCTCACTACTGCACAACAAGTAACGCTATTATTCCCCAGTACTGCATCCTTTATAAACAAATAACTCTATTGTTCAAGTAATCCAAACAATTTTGTTGACATCCTGACTAAGACAAATAAAATAAACATTGATTGCTTCAAGCCAATAATCTCCGTGGGATCGACCCTTACTCACGTAAGGTATTACTTGGACGACCCAGTGCACTTGCTGGTTAGTTGTGCGAATCACAAATTCGTGCACCAAGTTTTTGGCGCCGTTGCCGGGGATTATTGAGTTTGGACAATTGAAGGCATATTTTATTTCTTAGATTAGGAATAATTTATTTTTATTTTATTGTTATAGAGTCATTAAATCTTGATAGGATAGTTTCTTTTCAAAAATTTCTTTTCAAAATTTATTATTTTTCTTTTAAATAATTACTAATTTTCGTGAGTTTAGTGTCTTGTCCTAAGTTTGGTGTCAATTGCATATCTCATATTTTTCTTTAAAATTTTCGACTTGTGTTCTTTGTTCTTCATTAATCTTCAAGTTGTTCTTGCTTATTTTTCTTGTTTGATCTTGAGTTTTTCTTGCTTTGTGTCTTTTCTTGTTTCACTTGTTCTTTTTAAAGCACTAATTGGAATATCTAGAACAAGTGTTATATTTATTCCCAATTGGCTAAAGCATTGGCTTATATTTTTGATGAGAGAGCACCAGTACTTTTGAAAATCTTTTTCAAAAATAATTTTTCTTGATTTAATCTTGTGCCAAACTTTAAGTTTGGTGTTTTCTTGTTAATCTTTCATAATTTTCGAAAATTTCATCAAAGTTTTCTAAAAATTTTAAGTTTGGTGTTCTTCCTTGTGTTCTTGGTGTTCTTGTGAATCTTCAAGGTGTTCTTGAGTTTTTCTTGTGTTTTGATCTTAAAATTTTTAAGTTTGGTGTTCCTTGGTGTTTTCCCTCCAAAAATTTTCGAAAAATAAGGAGCATTGGATCTAAAAATTTTAAGTCTTGTGTCTTTTGTGTGTTTTTCTCTTTCATCATAAAATTCAAAATTCAAAAAAAATTTTATTTTCTAACTAATTTTGAACTACTTTTTCGAAAATTTTATATAAAAATTCAATTTTCAATTTCAAAATATTTTCGCTTTCTTTTATTTATTTCATTTTTATTTTGATTTAAAAAAAAATTATTTTTACAAAATATTTTCAAAATATTTTTATATATTCCTTCTTTTTTTATTTATTTTATTTATTCCACAACTATAAAATAAATAATTATCAACATATAAATTATCCCTTGTGATCTAGTATGGAAGCAAGTGGGAATGAACAGTCCAAGAGGACTTTGGGGTCATATGCTAACCCCACTACTGCTTCATATGGGAGTAGTATCTGTATACCCTCCATTGGAGTTAGTAGCTTTGAGCTGAATCCTCAGCTCATTATCATGGTGCAGCAAAACTGCCAGTATTCTGGTCTTCCACATGAAGAACCTACAGAGTTTCTGGCACAATTTCTGCAAATTGCTGATACAGTACATGATAAGGAAGTAGATCAGGATGTCTACAGACTATTACTGTTTCCATTTGCTGTAAAAGATCAAGCTAAGAGGTGGTTAAATAACCAACCTAAGAACAGCATAAAAACATAAAAACAGCTGTCAGAAAAATTCCTGAATCACTATTTCCCTCCCAAACGGATGACACAGCTAAGGCTAAACATCCAAGGCTTCAAACAAGGAGATAATGAATCCCTTTATGATGCTTGGGAGAGATACAGAGAGATGCTAAGAAAATGCCCCTCTGAAATGTTTTCAGAATGGGTGCAATTAGACATCTTCTACTATGGGCTTACAGAAAAAGCTCAGATTTCTCTAGACCACTCAGCTGGTGGATCTATACATATGAGAAAAATAATTGAAAAAGCTCAAGAGCTTATTGATACAGTTGCCAGAAATCAGCATCTGTACCTAAGCAGTGAATCCTCTATGAAAGAAGAAGCTAAAACAGTAACTGCAGAACTCAGTCCAGTGGATCAGGCTAATGAATTCAATCAGCAATTAGATTTTCTAACTCAGCAACTAGCCGAATTCAAGGAGATATTACAGGAAACAAGAATGGCTAACAGGAACATAGAAGTGCAATTAAAGCAGACAGAAAAGCAACTGTCAAAACAAATAACAGAAGAATGCCAAGCAGTTCAATTAAGAAGTGGGAAAACATTAAATACCTCACTTCAAAGCAGCAGAAAACCAAGAAATGAACAAGAGGATACTCAAAATCCCTCTGAGGACAAGCAGAGCCCAGAGAGGAACAAAGCTGGCGCTGAACGCCCAGACCATGCTCATTCCTGGCGTTCAACGCCAGAAACAAGCATGAATCCGGCGTTAAACGCCCAAAGGGAGCATGGTTCTGGCGTTCAAACGCCAGTAACAAACAAGGAAGTGGCGTCTAACGCCACTCCAGCTCCCACCACTGGCATTCAAATGCCAGTGGGGAATCAGTCACATACAAGTGCTGACCTTTCTAAAAAGGCTTCCCAAACCACTCCTGTAGGTGATAAACCTGCAGCAACTAAGGTTGAGGAATACAAAGCCAAAATGCCTTATCCTCAAAAACTCCGCCAAGCGGAACAGGATAAGCAATTTGCCCGCTTTGCAGACTATCTCAGGACTCTTGAAATAAAGATTCCGTTTGCAGAAGCACTTGAGCAAATACCTTCTTATGCTAAGTTCATGAAAGAAATCTTAAGTCATAAGAAGGATTGGAGGGAAACTGAAAAAGTCTACCTCACTGAAGAATGCAGTGCAGTCATTCTGAAAAGCTTACCTGAGAAGCTTAAAGATCCTGGGAGCTTTATGATACCATGCACATTAGAGGGTAATTGTACCAAGCAAGCTCTATGTGATCTTGGGGCAAGTATCAACCTAATACCTGCATCTACCATCAGAAAGCTTGGTTTAATTGAAGAAATTAAACCAACCAGGATATGTCTTCAACTTGCTGATGGCTCCATTAAGTACCCATCAGGCGTGATTGAAGATATGATTGTCAAGGTTGGGCCATTCGCCTTTCCTACTGACTTTGTGGTGCTGGAAATGGAGGAGCACAAGAGTGCAACTCTCATTCTAGGAAGACCTTTCCTAGCAACTGGCCGAACCCTCATTGATGTCCAAAAAGGGGAAGTAACCTTGAGAGTCAATGAGGAGGAGTTCAAGTTGAATGTTGTCAAAGCAATGCAACATCCAGACACCCCAAATGACTGCATGAGTGTTGATATTATTGATTCTCTGGTAAGAGAGGTCAATATGGCTGAGAGTTTGGAATCAGAGCTAGAGGACATCTTTAAAGACATCCAGCCTGATCTGGAGGAGTCAGAGAAAATAGTGGAACCTCTGAAAATCCCTCAGGAAGAGGAGAAACCTCCTAAACCCGAGCTCAAACCATTACCACCTTCCCTAAAATATGCATTTCTGGGAGAAGGTGAAACCTTTCCTGTAATTATAAGCTCTACCTTAGAGCCACAGGAAGAGGAAGCACTAATTCAAGTGCTAAGGACGCACAAGACAGCTCTTGGGTGGTCCATTAGTGATCTTAAGGGCATTAGCCCAGCCAGATGCATGCACAAAATCTTGCTGGAGGATGACGCCAAGCCAGTGGTTCAACCACAAAGGCGGCTGAATCCAGCTATGAAAGAAGTGGTGCAGAAAGAGGTCACTAAATTACTAGAGGCTGGGATTATTTATCCTATTTCTGACAGCCCCTGGGTGAGCCCTGTCCAAGTCGTCCCTAAGAAAGGTGGCATGACAGTGGTTCATAATGAAAAAAATGAACTGGTTCCTACAAGAACAGTTACTGGGTGGCGTATGTGTATTGATTACAGAAGGCTCAATACAGCCACCAGAAAGGATCATTTTCCTTTACCATTCATTGACCAGATGCTAGAAAGACTAGCAGGTCATGAATACTACTGCTTCCTGGATGGATATTCAGGTTATAATCAAATTGCAGTAGATCCCCAGGATCAGGAGAAAACGGCATTCACCTGCCCATCCGGAGTATTTGCATACCGAAGGATGCCATTTGGCCTGTGCAATGCACCTGCAACTTTTCAAAGGTGCATGCTCTCAATTTTCTCTGATATGGTGGAAAAATTCCTGGAAGTCTTCATGGATGACTTTTCAGTATTTCGAGACTCATTCAGCTCCTGCCTTAACCACTTAGCACTTGTTCTGAAAAGATGCCAAGAGACTAACCTGGTTTTAAACTGGGAAAAGTGTCACTTTATGGTGACTGAAGGAATTGTCCTTGGGCACAAAATTTCGAACAAGGGGATAGAGGTGGACCAAGCTAAAGTAGAGGTAATTGAAAAATTGCCACCACCTGCCAATGTTAAGGCAATCAGAAGCTTTCTGGGGCATGCAGGATTCTATAGGAGGTTTATAAAGGATTTTTCAAAAATCGCCAAACCTCTGAGCAACCTGCTAGCTGCTGACACGCCATTTATCTTTGATAAAGAGTGTCTGCAGGCATTTGAGACTCTGAAAGCTAAATTGGTTACAGCACCAATCATCTCTGCACCAGACTGGACATTACCATTTGAATTGATGTGTGATGCCAGTGACCATGCCATTGGTGCAGTGTTGGGACAAAGCCATGACAAGCTTCTGCACGTCATTTACTATGCCAGCCGTGTTCTAAATGATGCACAGAAGAATTACACAACCACAGAAAAAGAGCTACTTGCAGTGGTTTACGCCATTGACAAATTCAGATCCTATTTAGTAGGATCAAAAGTGATTGTGTACACTGATCTTGCTGCTCTTAAATATCTACTCACAAAGCAGGATTCAAAACCCAGGCTCATCAGATGGGTGTTGCTTTTGCAAGAGTTTGATATAGAAATAAGAGACAGAAAAGGTACAAAAAATCAAGTAGCAGATCACCTGTCCCGAATAGAACCAGTAGAAGGGGCGTCCCTCCCCCTCACTGAGATCTCTGAAACCTTTCCGGATGAGCAACTGTTTGCCATCCAGGAAGTGCCATGGTTTGCAGACATTGCAAACTACAAGGCAGTGAGATTCATACCCAAAGAATACAGTAGGGTGCAATCAAAGAAATTAATCACCGATGCAAAGTACTATCTTTGGGATGAACCATATCTCTTCAAGAGATGTGCAGACGGAGTAATCCGTAGATGTGTGCCTAAAGAGGAAGCACAGAAGATCCTTTGGCATTGCCATGGATCACAGTATGGAGGACATTTTGGAAGTGAGCGAACAGCCACAAGAGTCCTCCAATGTGGCTTCTACTGGCCTACTCTCTATAAGGATTCCCGAGCATTTGTGCTTAATTGTGACAGTTGCCAAAGATCAGGCAACTTACCTCACAGTTATGCCATGCCTCAACAAGGAATCTTGGAGATTGAGTTGTTTGATGTATGGGGTATTGACTTCATGGGACCTTTCCCACCATCATACTCAAACACTTATATTCTGGTGGCAGTGGATTATGTATCCAAATGGGTGGAGGCTATTGCAACACCCACCAATGACACTAAAACAGTGTTAAAATTCCTCCAGAAACACATCTTTAGCAGATTTGGTATCCCTAGAGTGTTAATCAGTGATGGGGGCACTCATTTCTGCAATAAACAGCTTTACTTTGCTCTGGTACGTTATGGAGTTAACCACAGGGTGGCTACTCCATATCATCCACAAACTAATGGGCAAGCTGAAGTCTCAAATAGAGAACTCAAAAGAATCCTGGAATGGACTGTAATTAACCGTAGAAAGGATTGGGCAAGAAGCTTGGATGATGCTCTGTGGGCATACAGAACAGCATTTAAGACCCCTATAGGGACCTCTCCATACCAGCTTGTGTATGGAAAGGCATGTCACTTGCCAGTGGAACTGGAACACAAGGCCTACTGGGCAACCAGATTCCTAAACCTTGATGCCAAGTTAGCTGGAGAAAAACGATTGCTCCAGTTAAATGAGCTAGAGGAATTTAGACTCAATGCTTTTGAGAATGCAAAATCTACAAAGAGAAAGCAAAAATGGCATGATAAGAATTGTCATCCAGAGTCTTTGAGCCAGGACAGAAAGTTCTGCTATTTAATTTAAGGCTCAAATTATTCCCTGGGAAATTAAAATCCCGGTGGAGAGGTCCATATGTAATTACAAGCGTATCACCATATGGATACATAGAGCTTCAGGATAATGACTCTAATAAAAAGTTCATTGTAAATGGACAAAGAATCAAACATTATCTTGAAGGCAATTTTGAGCAAGAATGCTCAAAACTGAGACTTGATTAAAACTCAGTAATAGTCCAGCTAATGACACTAAAGAAGCGCTTGCTGGGAGGAAACCCAGCCATTTACAAAGTTTCTTTACTAATTAAATAAATTTCTTTTTTTTACAGGTTTAAGTCCAAGTGTCTTCAAAGGTGAAATAGCAATTGGTTGAAGTCACAGAGTTACAGGGAAATTTGGAAGCTCACTGGCATGAAAAAGCCAGTAAGAAATACTTTGGGCGTTGAACGCCCAAAAGAAGCACCCACTGGGCGTTTAACGCCAGTAAGGGTAGCCATCTGGGCGTTAAACGCCAGAAAGAAGCATCTTCTGGGCGTTAAACGCCAGAAAGATGCACCTTCTGGGCGTTTAACGCCAGTCTGCTAGCATCCTGGGCGTTCAGAAAAACGCCCAGTGAAGAAGGACTTCCTGGCGTTCAACGCCAGAAGGAAGCACCAAATGGGCGTTGAACGCCCAGGAGAAGCAACATGTGGGCGTTGAACGCCCAAAACATGCACCATGTGGGCGTTCAACGCCAGGGTGGTGGGGAGGAGGTACAATTCGTTTTTCTTCATAATTTTTCAAAATTTTTATGTTTCAATTCATGATTTCTTGCATAAACATATTTCAAATTATCACTTTCAATTCCAAAAGTTTTTATCCTAATTTCTAAAATCCCTTTTTCAAAAATATCAAATGTATCTTAATTCATAAACACAAATCTTTTTCCAATCCAATTCTTTTCAAATATTTTAATTTCTTCTCATATCTTTTTCAACTCATCTTATCTTTATTTGAAAATGCCTTTCCTTCTACTCCTCTCCTTTCCTTTCTTTTGCTTGAGGACAAGCAAACCTCTAAGTTTGGTGTGATTTGCCATGATCACTGAGTTAAAACTCATTAAGATCATGGCACCTAAGAGAACAGGAAGAGCAAGGATGTGAACTTAAGGGAGCTGAAGCGTCAGAAATTAATTCTTGAAGGCACCCCACAGACTAGAGGAACATCCACTTCCCAAAATACAGGTTGTTAAGTTCTAATTCCAGCTTTAACTCTGTGATAGTATTATTATAGGATTTTACCTTAGAAGTTATATAGGAGTAGTAGTAATTAGCATGTCTATTTTGATTTTATTTCCAATTAAGCTATAATTTATTTTTCTCATCATCATCAGGCATAAATAAAGTAGTAGAATTTTTTTTAGAATAAAGAAGTAATTTATATTTTTGAGTTCTTAGTAATAAAGACTATAATTAATTATATGTGGTGGCAATACTTTTTGTTCTCTGAATGAATGCTTGAACAGTGCATAAATTGTACTTTGAATTTGATGAATTTTGGCTCCTGAAAGGATGAGGAACACGAAAAATATTATTGATGATCTGAAAAATCCTGAAATTGATTCTTGAAGCAAGAAAAAGCAGTTCAAAAAAAAAAAAAAAGCCATGAGCACTAGCCAAGAGTAAAAAAGGGATCCAAGGCTTTGAGCATCAATGGATAGGAGGGCCCAAGGAAATAAAATCCAGGCCTAAGCGACTAAACCAAGCTGTCCCTAACCATATGCTTGTGGCATGCAGGTCCAAGTTACAAGCTTGAGACTGAGTGGTTAAAGTCGTGATCCAAAGCAAAAGAGTGTGCTTAAGAGCTCTGGACACCACTAACTGGGGACTTTAGCAAAGCTAAGTCACAATCTGAAAAGGTTCACCCAGTTATGTGTCTGTGGCATTTGTGTATCTGGTGGTAATACCGGAAAACAAAGTGCTTAGGGCCACGGCCAAGACTCATAAAATAACTGTGTTCAAGAATCAACATACTACACTAGGAGAGTCAATAATACTATCTGAATTCTGAGTTCCTAAGGATGCCAATCATTCTGAAATTCAAAAGATACAGGGAGATGCCAAAACTGTTCAGAAACAAAAAGCTACAAGCCCCGCTCATCTAATAAGAATCTGAGCATCATTTAAAACTCTAAAATATTTTTTTACTTCTTAATTTCTGTTAAAACCTATTTTATTTATCTAGTTGCTTGAGGACAAGCAACAGTTTAAGTTTGGTGTTGTGATGAGCGGATATTTTATACGCTTTTTGGGGGTAATTTCTTGTAGATTTTAGCATGTTTTAATTAGTTTCTAGTTAAATATTATTAGTTTTTAAGCAAAAATCATATTTCTGGACTTTACTATGAGTGTGTGTATTTTTCTGTGATTTCAGGTATTTTCTGGCTGAAATTGAGGGAGTTGAGCAGAAATCTGACTTAGGCTGAAAAAGGACTGCTGATGCTGTTGGATCCTGACCTCCCTGCACTCGAAATGGATTTTCTGGAGCTACAGGAGTCCAATTGACGCGCTCTCAACGGCGTTGGAAAGTAGACATCCAGGGCTTTCCAGCAATATATAATAGTCCATACTTTGCGCGAAGATTGACGACGTAACTTGGCGTTGAACGCCAAGTACACGCTGCTGTCTGGAGTTAAACGCCAGAAAAACGTCATGATCCGGAGTTGAACGCCCAAAACACGTCATAACCTGAAGTTTAACGCCAAGAAAGGCCTCTACTCGTGGATAGCTTTATTCTCAGCCCCAGCACACACCAAGTGGGCCCCAGAAGTGGATTTCTGCACCAATTATCTTAGTTTATTCATTTTCTGTAAACCTAGGTTACTAGTTTACTATTTAAACAACTTTTACAGACATTCCTTGTACCTCATGACATTTTCAGATATGAATTACATACTTTGTGACGGCATGAGTCTCTAAACTCCATTGTTGGGGGTGAGGAGCTCTGCAGCGTCTCGATGATTTAATACAATTCCTTCGTTTTCCATTCAAACACGCTTGTTTCTATCTAAGATGTTTATTCGCACTTAATTGTGAAGAAGGTGATGATCCGTGACACTCATCACCTTCCTCAATCCATGAACGTGTGCTTGACAACCACCTCCGTTCTACATCAGACTGAATGAATATCTCTTAGATTCCCCAACAGAATCTTCGTGGTATAAGCCGGATCGATGACAGCATTCATGAGAATCCGGAAAGTCTAAACCTTGTCTGTGGTATTCCGAGTAGGATTCCGGGATTGAATGATTGTGACGTGCTTCAAACTCCTGAGGGCTGGGCGTTAGTGACAGACGTAAAAGAATCAATGGATTCTATTCCAACCTGATTGAGAACCGACAGATGATTAGCCGTGCTGTGACAGAGCATAGGAACGTTTTCACTGAGAGGATGGGAAGTAGCCATTGACAACGGTGACACCCTACATAGAGCTTGCCATGGAAGGACCTTGCGTGTGGAAAGAGGATCTCAAGGAAAAGTAGAAATTCAAAGGACAAAGCATCTCCAAAACTCCAACATGTTTCTCACTACTGCACAACAAGTAACGCTATTATTCCCCAGTACTGCATCCTTTATAAACAAATAACTCTATTGTTCAAGTAATCCAAACAATTTTGTTGACATCCTGACTAAGACAAATAAAATAAACATTGATTGCTTCAAGCCAATAATCTCCGTGGGATCGACCCTTACTCACGTAAGGTATTACTTGGACGACCCAGTGCACTTGCTGGTTAGTTGTGCGAATCACAAATTCGTGCACCACTTTCCTACTGTCTTCATCCAATCCTTCTTACTCCTTTCCATGGCAAGCTGTATGTTGAGCATCATCGTTGTCAGTGGCTACAGTCCCGTCCTCTCAGTGAAAATGTTCAACGCACTCTGTCACAGCACGGCTATTCAGCAGTCGGTTCTCGATCATGTCGGAATAGAATCCAGTGATTCTTTTGCGTCTGTCACTAACGCCCCACAATCGCGAGTTTGAAGCTCGTCACAGTCATTCAATCCTTGAATACTACTCAAAATACCACAGACAAGGTTTAGACCTTCCGGATTCTCTTGAATGCCGCCATCAATTCTAGCTTATACCACGAAGATTTTGATTAAGGAATCCAAGAGATATCCACTCAATCTAAGGTAGAACGGAGGTGGTTGTCAGGCACACGTTCATAGGTGAGAATGATGATGAGTGTCACGGATCATCATATTCATCAAGTTGAGGAACAAGTGATATCTTAGAACAAGAATAAGATGAATTGAATAGAAGAACAATAGTAATTGCATTAATACTCGAGGTACAGCAGAGCTCCACACCTTAATCTATGGTGTGTAGAAACTCCACCGTTGAAAATACATAAGAACAAGGTCTAGGCATGGCCGAATGGCCAGCCTCCAATGATCTAAGAACTAGACGTCCAAAGATGGTCAAAAGATCTAAAGTGATCCAAAGATGTAACTACAATAGCAAAAGGTCCTATTTGTAGAGAACTAGTAGCCTAGGGTTTATAAAGATGAGTAAATGACATAAAAATCCACTTCTGGGCCCACTTGGTGTGTGCTTGGGCTGAGCATTGAAGCTTTCATGTGTAGAGACTTTTCTTGGAGTTAAACGCCAGCTTTTGTGCCAGTTTGGGCGTTTAACTCCCATTCTTGTGCCAGTTCTGGCGTTAAACGCCAGAATTCTTGAGCTGACTTGAAATGCCTGTTTGGGCCATCAAATCTCGGGCAAAGTATGGAATATTATACATTGCTGGAAAGCCTAGGATGTCTACTTTCCAACGAAATTGAGAACGCGCCAATTGGGCTTCTGTAGCTCCAGAAAATCCACTTCGAGTGCAGGGAGGTCAGAATCCAACAGCATCTGCAGTCCTTTTCAGCCTCTGAATCAGATTTTTGCTCAGGTCCCTCAATTTCAGCCAGAAAATACCTGAAATCACAGAAAAACACACAAACTCATAGTGAAGTCCAGAAAAGTGAATTTTAACTAAAAACTAATAAAAATATAATAAAAACTAACTAAAACATACTTAAAACATACTAAAAACAATGCCAAAAAGCGTATAAATTATCCGCTCATCACAACACCAAACTTAAATTGTTGCTTGTCCCCAAGCAACTAAAAATCAAATAAGATAAAAAGAAGAGAATATGCAATGAATTCCAAAAACATCTATGAAGATCAGTATTAATTAGATGAGCGGGGCTTTTAGCTTTTTGCCTCTGAACAGTTTTGGCATCTCACTTTATCCTTTGAAATTCAGAATGATTGGCTTCTATAGAAACTCAGAATCCAGATAGTGTTATTGATTCTCCTAGTTAAGTATGATGATTCTTGAACACAGCTACTTTATGAGTCTTGGCCGTGGCCCAAAGCACTCTGTCTTCCAGTATTACCACCGGATACATTCATGCCACAGACACATAACTGGGTGAACCTTTTCAGATTGTGACTTAGCTTTGCTAGAGTCCCCAATTAGAGGTGTCCAGGGTTCTTAAGCACACACTTTTTGCCTTGGATCACGACTTTATTATATATATATATATATATATATATATATATATTTATTCACAGCTTTTTCTTTCTTCAAGAATCATTTTTATGATTTTTCATATCCTCAGTAACATGTCTTCTTTTTTCATCATTCTTTCAATAGCCAACATTCATGAACAACAAATTCAAAAGACATATGCACTGTTCAAGCATACATTTAGAAGTCAAAGTATTGCCACCACATCAAAATAATTAATCTGTTATAAAATTCAAAATTCATGCAATTCTTCTCTTTTTCAATTAAGAACATTTTTCATTTAGGAAAGGTGATGGATTCATAGGACATTCATAACTTTAAGGCATAGACACTAAGACACTAATGATCATAAGACACAAACATAAATAAACATAAGCATGAAAATTCGAAAAATAAAGAACAAGGATATTAAAGAACGGGTCCACCTTAGTGATGGCGGCTTGTTCTTCCTCTTGAAGATCTTATGGAGTGCTTGAGCTCCTCAATGTCTCTTCCTTGCCTTTGTTGCTCCTCTCTCATGATTCTTTGATCTTCTCTAATTTCATGGAGGAGGATGGAATGTTCTTGGTGCTCCACCCTTAGTTGTCCCATGTTGGAACTTAATTCTCCTAGGGAGGTGTTAATTTGCTCCCAATAGTTTTGTGGAGGAAAGTGCATCCCTTGAGGCATCTCAGGGATTTCATGATGAGGAATTTCCTCATGCTCATGTCTCTGAGTGGGATCTCCTGTTTGCATTGAGCTCCTTCCACACAGATATCCATGAGGACTTGGTCCAACCTTTGATTAAAGTTGACCTATTTTGAGTTTGAAAAGGGACCTCGGGGATCACCTTCTTCTTGGCCACAACTTCATAGAAGTGGTCTTGATGCACCCTTGAGATGAAAACCTCCATCTCTCATGACTCGGAGGTGGAGGCTTTTGCCTTCCCTTTCCTCTTTCTAGAGGTTTCTCCGGCCCTAGGTGCCATAAATGGTTATGGAAAAATAAAAAGCAACGCTTTTACCACACCAACTTAGAAGGTTTGCTCGTCCTCGAGCAAAAGAAGAAAGAAGGACGGAGAAGAAGAAGAAAATGGAGGAGATGGAGAAGTGGGAGTGATTCGGCCAAGGGGGAGAAGTAGTGTGTATGATGTGTGAAAATGAGGGGTTAAAGAAGGGTTTATATAGGGGTGGAGAGAGGGGTAGGGTTTGGCCATTATGGGTGGGTTTGGGAGGGAAAGTGGTTTGAATTTGAATGGTGAGGTAGGTGGGGTTTTATGAAGGATGGATGTGAGTGGTAAAGAGAATGGTGGGATTTGATAGGTGAATAGGTGAAGAAGAGAGAGAGAGATGAGGTAGGTGGGGATCTTGTGGGGTCCACAGATCCTGAGGTGTCAAGGATTTCTCATCCCTACACCATGTGGCGAGCAAAAATGCTTCTTCTGCCAATCCTGGCGTTAAACGCCGGGCTTGTGCCCATTTCTAGCGTTTAACGCCAGCTTCTTGCCCATTCCTGGCGTTAAACGCCAGTCTGGTGCCCCTTTCTGGCGTTAAACGCCAAGAATGGTGCCAGATTGGGAGTTAAACACCCATTTGCTGCCCTTACTGGCGTTTAAACGCCAGCAAGCTTTTCCTCCAGGGTGTGCTATTTTTCTTTCTGTTTTTCATTCTGTTTTTTCTTTTTCAATTGTTTTTGTGACTTCACATGATCATCAACCTATAGAAAACATAAAATAACAATGGAAAATAGATAAATATAACATTGGGTTGCCTCCCAACAAGTGCTTCTTTAATGTCAGTAGCTTGACAGTGGGCTCTCATGGAGCCTCACAGATATTCAGAGCAATGTTGGAACCTCCCAACACCAAACTTAGAGTTTGAATGTGGGGGTTCAACACCAAACTTAGAAGTTGGTTGTGGCCTCCCAACACCAAACTTAGAGTTTGACCGTGGGGGCTCTGTTTGACTCTGTTTTGAGGGAAGCTCTTGATGCTTCCTCTCCATGGTTACAGAGGGGTATCCTTGAGCCTTAAACAAAAAGGATTCTTCATTCACTTGAATGATCAATTCTCCTCTGTCAACATCAATCACAGCCTTTTCTGTGGCTAGGAAGGGTCTGCCAAGGATGATGGATTCATCCATGCACTTCCCAGTCTCTAGGACTATGAAATCAGCAGGGATGTAATGGTCTTCAACCTTTACCAGAACATCCTCTACAAGTCCATAACTTGTTTTCTTGAATTGTCTGCCATCTCTAGTGAGATTCTTGCAACTTGCACCTCAAAGATCCTTAGCTTCTCCATTACAGAGAGAGGCATGAGGTTTATGCTTGACCCCAGGTCACAAAGAGCCTTCTCAAAAGTCATGGTGCCTTCAGTACAAGGTATTGAGAACTTTCCAGGGTCCTGTCTCTTTTGAGGTAATCTCTGCCTAGTCAAGTCATCCAATTCTTTGGTGAGCAAAGGGGGTTCATCCTCCCAAGTCTCATTATCAAATAACTTGTCATTTAGCTTCATGATTGCTCCAAGGTACTTAGCAACTTGCTCTTCAGTGACATCTTCGTCCTCTTCAGAGGAAGAATATTCATCAGAGCTCATGAATGGCAGAAGTAATTCCAATGGAATCACTATGGTCTCAATGTGAGCCTCAGATTCCCATGGTTCTTCATTAGGGAACTCATTGGAGGCCAGTGGACGTCCATTGAGGTCTTCCTCATTGGCGATCACTGCCTCTTCCTTCTCTCCAAATTCGGCCATGTTGATGGCCTTGCACTCTCCTTTTGGATTCTCTTCTGTATTGCTTGGAAGAGTACTAGGAGGGAGTTCAGTAACTTTCTTACTCAGCTGACCCACTTGTGCCTCCAAGTTTCTAATGGAGGACCTTGTTTCAGTCATGAAACTTTGAGTGGTTTTGATTAGATCAGAGACCATGGTTGCTAAGTCAGAGTGGCTATGTTAGAATTCTCTGTCTGTTGCTGAGAAGATGATGGAAAAGGCTTGCCATTACCAAACCTGTTTCTTCCACCATTATTGTTATTGAAACCTTGTTGAGGTCTCTGTTGATCCTTCCATGAGAGATTTGGATGATTTCTCCATGAAGGATTATAGGTGTTTCCATAGGGTTCTCCCATGTAATTCACCTCTTCCATTGAAGGGTTCTCAGGATCATAAGCTTCTTCTTCAGATGAAGCGTCCTTAGTACTGCCTGGTGCAGCTTGCATTCCAGACAGACTTTGAGAAATCATATTGACTTGCTGAGTCAATATTTTGTTCTGAGCCAATATGGCATTGATGATTGGATTTTTGATGGTGTAGAATTTCACTATTGAAATCTCGTTGAAGTATAGTCTCTAAACCAACAATAATCCTCTCATACAAAAATTTGTTTGTCACAAGTACAAACCCCTAAAATCTATAAACCGAAGTATTTAAACCTCGGGTCGTTCTCCCTAGGATTTACAATAAAGTGTCTTGTTATTGGTTGTGAGTTGTTTTGGGGTTTTTGAGATTTTAGACAAGAAATATAAATGGCAAAGAAAATAAACTAACAACTAATAAAACTCTTGGCAAGATATGAGAATTAGAAGTCCTATCCTAGTTATCCTTCTCAATTATGATGAGAATTGTGTATTGCTCCCACTTAGTTAACCTCTAACCATGGAGGAAAGTCAAGTGGATGAATCAATTTGATTCCTCAAGTCCTAATCAACTCCTAAAGGAAAGACTAGCTTTAGAGGCATTCAAATCAATTAGCAACTTCTAATTATCAATCAACAAAGGAATTAGATAACTCAAGAGTCACTAATTACTCTACCTAGGCCAAGAGGAACAAAACCTACACTAAAATCCAACCAAGCATTTCATCAAACACTTGGAAGGCACAAAAGAAAAGTAAAGCAAATTGACAACAAGAATAGAATCTAACAACATTTATTGAAAGGAATTAACAACAACAATAAAAAGAAACACATTTATTATGAATTACCTTTTATTGAATTGGAAGAAAGTAGAAGGAACAATACTAGATCTACAACAAAATATAAGAACAACATAAAGGAAATTGCAATAAAAGAATGGAAGAAGAATGAATGTAACAACAAGGAATTGAGAAGATAGAAGTAGAAGAAGATGAATCTAAATCTAAATCTAAGAACTAAACCTAATCCTAATCCTAATTCTAGAGAGAAGTGAGAGCTTCTCTCTCTAGAAACTAACTCTAACTACTAAACTAAACTAATGGTAACTAACTTGTGTTTCCCTCTTCACTCCTTGGGTTAAATAGCATCAGAAATGAGTTGGATTGGGCCCACAAGGCTTCTAAAATTGCTGGCCACGTGTTGCATTAAGTGGGTCATGTGCCACCATCGGCGCGTCCATGTACCGTGCGCGTGCGCGCCCCTATACGCGATGCAACTATGGCAAATCTTATATCGTTTCGAAGCCCCAGATGTTAGCTTTCTAACCCAACTGGAACCGGATCATTTGGACCTCTATAGCTCAAGTTATAGTCATTTAAGTGCGAAGAGGTCGGCTTGACAGCTTTCCGGTTCTTTCATTTCTTCATGAGTTCTCCAACTTTTCATGCTTCTTTCTTCATTCCCTTGATCCAATCTTTGCCTCCTAAACCTTAAATCACTTAACAAACATATCAAGGCATCTAATGGAATCAAGGAGAATTAGATTTAGCTATTTTAAGACCTAAAAAGCATGTTTTCACTCTTAAGCACAATTAAAGGAGAAGTTATAAAACCATGCTATTTCAATGGATAAATGTGGGTAAAAGGTTATAAAATCCCCTAAAATCAATACAAGATAAACCGTCAAAACGGGGTTTGTCAGGCATTCAGAGTATCAATCTCAAGAACTTCTTTCTTCTGATTCGTCCCATTGTTCACAGGATTCTTTTCAGAAGTGTACATGAATTGGTTATTTGCAACCATTTCAATGAGTTCTTGAGCTTCTGCAGGCGTCTTCTTTAGATGAAGAGATCCTCCAGTAGAGCTGTCTAATGACATCTTGGACAGTTCAGACAGACCATCATAGAAGATACCTATGATGCTCCATTCAGAAAGCATGTCAGAAGGACGCTTTCTGATCAATTGTTTGTATCTTTCCCAAGCTTCATAGAGGGATTCACCTTCTTTCTGTCTGAAGGTTTGGACTTCCACTCTAAGCTTACTCAATTTTTGAGGTGGAAAGAACTTTGCCAAGAAGGCATTGACTAGCTTTTCCCAAGAGTTCAGGCTTTCTTTAGGTTGTGAGTCTAACCACATCCTAGCTCTGTCTCTTACAGCAAAAGGGAATAGCATAAGTCTGTAGACCTCAGGGTCAACCCCATTAGTCTTGACAGTGTCACAGATTTACAAGAATTCAGCTAAAAACTGATGAGGATGTTCCAATGGAAGTCCATGGAACTTGCAATTCTGTTGCATTAGAGAAACTAATTGAGGCTTAAGCTCAAAGTTGTTTGCTCCAATGGCAGGGATAGAGATGCTTCTCCCATAGAAGTCGGGAGTAGGTGCAGTAAAGTCACCAAGCACCTTCCTTGCATTGTTGGCATTATTGTTGTTTTCGGCTGCCATGGGTTCTTCTTCTTTGAAGATTTCTGTTAGGTCCTCTACAGAGAGTTGTGCTTTAGCTTCTCTTAGCTTTTGCTTCAAGGTCCTTTCAGGTTCAGGATCAGCCTCAAGAAGAATGATTTTGTCTTTGCTCCTGCTCATATGAAAGAGAAGAGAACAAGAAAATATGGAATCCTCTATGTCACAGTATAGAGATTCCTTGAGGTGTCAGAGGAAAAGAAAAATAGAAGGAAGAGGTAGAAGAATTCGAACTTATCAAGAAAGGTAGAGTTTGAATTGTGCATTGAGGAGGAGTGTTAGTCCATAAATAGAAGGATGTGAGAAGATGGGAAGAAATTTTCAAAAATTAAAGTGAATTAATTAAGAGAAATTTTAAGAAATGGTAAATGATTTTCGAAAAATAAGATTGGGAAAGAAATAAAGTGATTTTTGAAAAAGATTTTGAAATTAGAAATCAAAAAGATATGATTGAAAAATTAATTTTGAAAAAAAATGTGATAAAAAGATATGATTGAAAAGATATAGTTTTAAAAAGATATGATTGAGAAGATATGATTTGAAAAATAATTTAAAAAGATTTGATTTTTAAAATTAATGACTTGGCTAACAAGAAATTTAAAAGATATGATTCAGACATTAAACCTTTCTCAACAGAAAAGGCAACATACTTAAAATGTTGAATCAAATCATTAATTATTAGCAAGTATTTTTGAAAAATGGAAAGAAATTGATTTTGAAGATATATGATTGAAAAGATATGATTTGAAAAAGATTTGATTTTGAAAAATTATGGAAACTTGAAAAAAATTTGAATTAAAAACAAAATCTTCCCTCTTGTGCCATCCTGGCGTTAAACGCCCAGAATGGTATCCATTCTGGCGTTTAACGCCCAAAATGCTACCCTTTTGGGCATTAAACGCCCAGCCAGGTACCCTGGCTGGCGTTTAAATGCCAGTTTTCCTTCTTCACTGGGCGTTTTGAACGCCCAGCCTTTTTCTGTGTATTTTCTCTGCTGTATGTTCTGGATCTTCAATTCTCTGTATTATTGACTTGAAAAGACACAAATAAAAAAACTTTTGAATTTTTTTAATGATGAGGAATAATCAAAATGCAACTAAAATCAAATAAACAACGCATGCAAGACACCAAACTTAGAAGTTTGTATACTATTGACACTAACAAATTGAGAATGCATATGAAAAATAACAAAACACTCAAGACAAGAGAATTTAAAGATCAGAGCAAGGAAATCATCAAGAACAACTTGAAGATCAATGAAGAACATAATGCATGTAATTTTCGAAATTTAGAGGAATAAAGACATGCAATTGACACCAAACTTAAAATTAGACACTAGACTCAAACAAGAAACATAAAAATATTTTGATTTTAAGATTTTATAATTTTTTTTGGATTTTTCGAAAATAATATGGAAAAGAAAATAAAGAGATTCAAAATTTTTAATAAGAATTCAAGAAATCATGCAATGTTAGTCTAAAGCTTTAGTCTAAAGAAATTAGACATGGCTAGCCAAGCTTCAGCAGGACATTGCATTCAAGAGTTAAATTGATGAGAATCAATAAGCTTTGGTGATGATGAAAACATCACCTTGAAACTCTAGAATTCATTCTTAAAAATTCTGTAGAAAAATACCTAATCTAAGCAACAAGATGAACCATCAGTTGTCCAAACTCGAACAATCCCCGGCAACGGCGCCAAAAACTTGGTGTTGTTGTCGGATCAAAACTTGGCACTGTTATTGCAGGGAACAAATGCAAAATTTTAATTAGGACATTTAATTCCCCGGCAATGGCGCCAAAAACGTGGTGCACGAAATTGTGATCATCAATGGCGCCATCAACATGGTACGCTCAATTGCAATCTCAACTCTTTATCACAACTTAGCACAACTAACCAGCAAGTGCACTGGGTCATCCAAGTAATAAACCTAACGCGAGTAAGGGTCGATCCCACGGAGATTGTTGGTATGAAGCAAGCTATGGTCATCTTGTAAATCTCAGTCAGGCGGATTCAAATGGTTTATGGAGGATTAAAGATAAATAAAACATAAAATAAAGATAGAGATACTTATGTAATTCATTGGTGAGAATTTCAGATAAGCGTATGGAGATGCTTTGTCCCTTCCGTCTCTCTGCTTTCCGACTGTCTTCATCCAATCCTTCTTACCCGTTTCCATGGCAAGCTGTATGTTGGGCATCACTGTTATCAGTGGCTACAGTCCCGTCCTCTCAGTGAAAATGTTCAACGCGCTCTGTCACAGCACGGCTATTCAGCTGTCGGTTCTCGATCATGTAGGAATAGAATCCAGTGATTCTTTTGCGTCTGTCACTAACGCCCCACAATCGCGAGTTTGAAGCTCGTCACAGTCATTCAATCTTTGAATCCTACTCAGAATATCACAGACAAGGTTTAAACCTTCCGGATTCTCTTGAATGCTGCCATCAATTCTAGCTTATACCACGAAGATTCTGATTAAGGAATCCAAGAGATATCCACTCAATCTAAGGTAGAACGGAGGTGGTTGTCAGGCACACGTTTATAGGTGAAAATGATGATAAGTGTCACGGATCATCACATTCATCAAGTTGAGGAACAAGTGATATCTTAGAACAAGAATAAGCTGAATTGAATAGAAGAACAATAGTAATTGCATTAATGCTCGAGGTACAGCAGAGCTCCACACCTTAATCTATGGTGTGTAGAAACTCCACCGTTGAAAATACATAAGAACAAGGTCTAGGCATGGCCGAATGGCCAGCCTCCAATGATCTAAGAACTAGACTTCCAAAGATGATCAAAAGATCTAAAGTGATCCAAAGATGTAAATACAATAGCAAAAGGGCCTATTTGTAGAGAACTAGTAGCCTAGGGTTTACAAAGATGAGTAAATGACATAAAAATCCACTTCCTGGCCCACTTGGTGTGTGCTTGGGTTGAGCATTGAAGCTTTCATGTGTAGAGACTTTTCTTGGAGTTAAACGACAGCTTTTATGCCAGTTTGGGCGTTTAACTCACATTCTTGTGCCAGTTCCGGCGTTAAACGCCAAAATTCTTGAGCTGACTTGAAACGCCTGTTTGGGCCATCAAATCTCGGGTAAAGTATGGATTATTCTACATTGCTGGAAAGCCCAGGATGTCTACTTTCCAACGCAATTAAGAGCGCGCCAATTGTGCTTTTGTAGCTCCAAAAAATCCACTTCGAGTGTAGGGAGGTCAGAATCCAACAGCATCTGCAGTCCTTTTCAGCCTCTGAATTAGATTTTTGCTCAGGTCCCTCAATTTCTGCCAGAAAATACCTGAAATCACAAAAAAACACACAAACTCATAGTAAAGTCCAGAAAAGTGAATTTTAACTAAAAGCTAATAAAAATATAATAAAAACTAACTAAAACATACTAAAAACATACTAAAAACAATGCCAAAAAGCGTATAAATTATCCGCTCATCAATACCCTTGCTAACTTAAGCATGGAGTCCCTTGCAGGTACCACCACCAAGTCCAACAAGTCAGACACAGCAGCTCTGGCTAGTGCAGAAGATCTCGTCCGAGATCGACCTCCAGTTTCAGGTAACCCTCGAAACATTGGCACCGTTGCCGGGGACCTAGAAGTCATCCCATCACCATGGCAGACAATTGTGACAACGACCACGATTCAGGTCTGGAAGATTGAACGCCACACAAAAACGTGGACACTACACTAAAAGACACCCCTCAATCCAACGAAGACAAAAATTTACCAAACGCGGGAGCTCTTGAGACGCTTCAAGATCGTCTAAAATAACCTGAAAAAGCAGCCCAACATCAGCGGGAAGCTGGGAAGGATCTACAAAGGAAGATAAGGCGACGCTGGGAGTTGGAGGACAAAATCCTAAAATTCAAAGCCGATCTCAAAACCAAAG
Source organism: Arachis stenosperma (assembly GCF_014773155.1). Lineage (NCBI taxonomy): Eukaryota > Viridiplantae > Streptophyta > Magnoliopsida > Fabales > Fabaceae > Arachis > Arachis stenosperma. The sequence continues at coordinate 132,217,147 of NC_080385.1, forward strand.
CGACTTGTTCCACCCACGAGGGCAGCTCTCACAAGGACCAAGACCCATTCACCAAGGAGATCATGAAGACCAAAATCCCAAAAGACTTTAAACTCCCGGATATGGCCTTATACAATGGCACGGCAGATCCCAACCACCACCTCAATAATTTCAGAAGTCGAATGTACCTCACTTATGCCTCAGACGCAATCCGCTGCAAAGCCTTCCCAACTACCTTAACAAAAATAACGATTAAGTGGTTCGACAATCTACCCCCCAAGTCCATCTCAAGCTTCGACGACCTAGCCAAGAAATTTCTAGCCATATTCTCTATCCAAAAAGACAAAATAAGCACGCCCCAATTCTATTGGGAATCAAACAAGGAGATCGAGAAAGTCTCCGCGGCTACATGGAAAGATTCAACAAGGCATGTTTAGACATACAAAGTCTACCTACGGAAGCGGCCATCATGGGCCTCATCAATGGCCTACGAGAAGGACCTTTTAGACAGTCCATATCAAAAAAGCATCCCACATCTTTAAGTGAGGTACAAGAACAAGCAGAGAAGTATATCAACATGGAGGAAAACGCTCGACTAGGAGAGACCTCAAAATCTGGATTCTCCCGAGATAAAGATAAAGAATCCAAGAAAAAATAAGATCGACATTGGGAAAAGATAAAAAAATACCACAATTATACCCCTCTTCGGGTAACCCTTGTGGATGTCTACAGAGAAGTATGCCATACAGAAAAAATACCTCCAGCTCGCCCACTTAAGAGAAAAAAAAAGAGGAGGGAATCAGGCAGAGTATTGTAAATATCATCGAATCTATGGACATTCCACCAATGAATGTTTCGACTTAAAAATATCATAGAAAAACTGGCAAGAGAAGGAAAATTAGATCGATATTTAGCGAGCTAAACAGATGATCCCAAAAAAAGAAGAAGGGATGAAGATGCTGGACGGGCAGAACGACCACCTCGTTCACCCGAGAGACATGTCCACATGATACACGGAGGATTTGGGGGAGACGGGATCTCCAAATTATCTCACAAAAGATATCTAAAAGAAGTATATCATGTTGAGGGAAGAGAGAAACCACCCGACATCCCCACAATTACTTTTACCAAAGAGGACGCATCCGATATCATCCCAGGACACGACGACCCTATGGTCATCACTATCATATTGGCAAACGCAAATCTACACCGCACACTGATAGATCAAGGAAGATCCACCGACATATTATTCAAAATCGCCTTCGACAAACTCGGCTTAGAAGAAAAAGAACTCAGAACATATCCGAACAGCCTATTTGGACTAGGAGACACACCAGTTCAACCACTTGGATACGTCTCACTACACACGACCTTTGGAAAAGGAAACCAATCAAGAACACTCAAAAAAGACTACATTGTGGTCGACGTAAGCTCAGCCTACTATACCTTAATAGGTCGGACAAAATTGAATCAGCTCGGTGCAGTAGTCTCGACTCCACATCTATGCATGAAGTTCCCAACTACAGAAGGAATAGCTACAATAAAAGCAGACCAGAAGACGGCACGCCGCTGCTACAACAAGAGCTTAAACCTTAGAGTCAGAGGAGACAAATTCCACACAATCAAACTCGGCGGAGCTCACACTATAAGATGACATGGCATGTGACTTAATCCTGTAAAATGCACCTTCCCAGTAGAAGCTGGCAAGTTCTTGGGTTTTATGCTCACACAAAGAGGAATCAAAGCAAATTCGGATAAATGTCGGGCCATACTCGACAGGAAGAGTCCGACTTATGTCAAGGAAGTACAACAACTCAACGGAAGGTTGGCAGCCTTGTCCAGATTTCTGGCTGGATCAGCAATAAGATCTCTCCCCTTCTATGCCACTTTAAGGAAGGAAAAGACGTTTGAATAGACAATGGAGTGCGAGCAGGCCTTCCAGGATTTCAAAAGATTCCTGGGACAGCCACCTATCTTAACTCGGCCTCGGGAAGGAGAATCACTTATATTATATCTCGCAGTAGGAAGTCGGGCAGTAGCCTCAGCATTAGTACGAGAAGATGACAGTGGAAAACAACCTGTATACTTCATCAGCAAAGCATTGCAAGGATCCGAGCTGAGCTAACAAAAAATAGAAAAATTTGCTTACACTCTCATACTAACCTCGCGACGGCTCCGTCCATATTTCCAAGCTCACATCATTAAGGTTCGGACCAACCAACCCATAAAAGGGATTTTTCAGAAAACGGGCCTAGCAGGCAGAATTTTGCAATAGGCAGTCGAGTTATCCGAATTCGACCTTCAATATGAAGCTCAGATAGCCATCAAATCGCACCATGAAAAAGTACCTGGACAAAACCAGGGAATAGCTCGGACAACTCGAGGAATATGAGGTCCGCCACAAACCTCGAGAACAGAACACCCGAGCTAATGCACTCTTGCACTGTTTGATCTTCATGATTTATTGAATTGCACTGCATGATGTTCTACATATGCATTCTTGCATTCATATGGCCCAAACATGAGAAAGTTCTAAGTTTGGTGTCCTCCATGTTTTCTTTCATTAAGAAAACTGAGTTCTTGATGTTCATCTTGATCTTCAAGATTGTTCTTGGTGCTCATCTTGACGTTCATAATGTTCTTGCATATGTCTTGTGTTTTGATCCAAGAATTATATGTTTTGACTCATTTTGTTATTTTTCAAAATTGAAAACATATCTTCTTGAATAAAGGATTTAGCAAAATAAAGATCCAAGAACATAAAGCAGAGAAATTATAGAGAAAAAGCTGGGCGTTCAAAACGCCCAGAGAAGAAGGAAAATTGGCATTTAAACGCCAGCCAGGGTACCTGGCTGGGTGTTTAAACGCCCAAACCATGCAGCAATTGGGCGTTAAACGCCCAAAACATGCAGCTCCTGGGCGTTTAATGCCAGGATGACACTAGGGGAGGAATTTTGTTTTCAAATCAAATCTTTTTCAAATCTTCATAATTTTTTCAAATTCAAATCTTTTTCAAATCAAATATTTTCAATCATATCTTTTTCAAAATCATATCTTTTCAAACATATCTTTTTTTTAAAATAAAATCTTTTTCAAAATTTTCAAAAATCTTGATTCAAAAGTTTCAAGTTTTTTACTTTCTTGTTAAGAAAGGTTCAAAATTTGAAATTTAGAATCATATCTTTTAGTTTCTTGCTAATCAAGTTATTAATTTTAAAAATCAAATTTTTTTAATTTTTATCTTTCCAATCATATCTTCAAAATCATATCTTTTTCAAATCATATATTTTTAAAATTCTAATTTCAAAAATCTTTTTCTAACTTCTTATCTTTTTCAAATTTATTTCTTATCTTTTTCAAAACCACTTAACTACCTTTTTCACTTCAAATTTTCGAAAACCACTTCCAATTTTTCAAAATTTCATTTAAAACTTAATTCTTTTTAAAAAAAAGTTTAATTTTTGAAAATTTCTTCCCCTCTCTCATCCTTTTCTATTTAAACACTAAGATTCCTCCTCCATTGTCAATTCGAACTCTATCTCTCTTTGAGTGTTCAAATTCTTTCTTACCTACCTCATCCTTCCATTCTTATTTTCCTCTGACACCTCAAGGAATCTCTATACTGTGACATAGAGGATTCTACCCCTCAGAAGAAAGGTGTTTTGGAAGTAGAGGCTTTTGATGCTCTTCCTGCTCAGAACAAAATTTTGTCTCAGTAGATGGATTTGATTACTCAACAATTGAGTGGGATGTAGGTTTCAGCTATTAATACTCAAAATGCACCTCAAGAGGCTCCTTATGACATGGCTGGTAGCTTCATGCAAGGTGAGAATTATGATTATGCTCAATTTCCTTCTGAACATGTCAACTATATAGGGAATGCTCCTAGAAACTCCAATAACGATCCATATGCCAAGACCTAAAATCAGGGGTGGAGAAATTACCCAAATTTATGGTGGAGAGAACAACCTCAGAAGCCACAGAATTTTAACAATAATTCTTAGGGCGGTTTTCAATAGAATAATTATAATAACCACCAGTTTCAGTCATCTCAGCAAGCAACTCCTCAGTCTCAGAAGACTACTGATCTGGAATCACTATTGGTAAGCTTTATACAGGAAACCAAATAATCAATCAAGAACTTGGAGGTTCAGATCGGTCAATTAGCCACAAAAGTTAATGAAATTGATCAGAGGACTACTAATAGCCTTCCTGGTACATAATTCCAAATCCAAGAGAGCAGTGCAAGGCTATCACCTTGATAAGTGGACTAGTGGCAAGTACGGATGCACAAGTTACTGAGGAGCCGGTTGAAAAAGAAGCTCTAGAGCAGACTAAAGACAAAGTAGTACACGCCCCTCCTAGGCGTGCAGACAACCCTTTTCCAGTTGCTCTTGACACACATCCAACCTTACCTAAAGCTCCTGAGTACAAGCCTAAGATGCTATATCCTTAGAGACTTCAAAAGGAGACCAAGGACAAGCAATTTTCAAAGTTCTCAAAAGTTTTCAGAAAGTTACAAATTAATATTCTTTTTGCTAAAGTTTTGGAGCAAATGCCTCTCTATGTTAAATTCATGAAGGAGTTGTTGTCAAAGAAAAAGCCTTTAAAGGGAGATGAGACAGTGGTCCTGACCAAGGAATGTAGTGCCATAATTCAAAGTAACTTGCCAAGGAAGATGCCAGATCTAGGGAGCTTTCAAATTCCATGTACCATTGGAAGCACAACCTTTGAGAAAGCGTTATGTGATCTAGGAGCAAGCATCAATTTAATGCCCTTATTTGTGATGAAGAAGTTGCAAATCCAAGAGGCACAACTCACAAGGATAGCATTACAGATGGCAGACAAATCTATAAAACCCACATATAGATTAGTGGAGAATATCTTGGTCAAAGTGGGTTAGTTCTTCTTCCTATCAGATTTTGTGATTCTTAACATGGGGGAGGATGAGAATGCCTCTATAATCCTAGGAAGACCTTTTCTAGCCACTGGGAGAGCTCTAATTGATATAGAAGTGGGTGAATTAGTGCTTAGACTACATAATGAGCAACTAGTCTTTCATGTATTCAAAGATATGCATTCATCAGGTGAAGAGGAGAGGTGCATGAAAACTGAGCTTATTAATCCAAACCTTCAAGAACCCCTAATGATGCACAACAGAATCTGCAGATCAAACCTCCTTTGGTGACAATCAATAAAATTCCTCCTAACATCAAACCTAAGTTTGGTCAGAAATGCATCATCCACCAAGGAAGAGGTTTCCAGAAAGAAGAAAGTACCCATGGGATGGAGAAATAAAAAGATTCCCACTGAAGATTTCTCCCCAGAAATGAAGGTGGTATTCACTACATGCCCAATCCTGCCTCATACAGTTAACAGGATCCTATCTCTTGAGCATATCGAGTTAATCCATGGGAGAACAGGAAAGAAGTTCACAGTGGGGGTGAAGAGCTGAGCCCCTATAATCCTCCTCCTTAGAGGAGTTGACCGTCAAGCTAGTGACGATAAAGAAGCACTTGTCAGGAGGCAACCCAATGTTTTCGTATCCTTAAATTTGAATTTTATCTTGATGTTTTTATATTTCTTTATTTCATTAGTTTTGTTTGAGTTTCTATTTTTTTCCTTTGTTTTTGTGTATTTTGATCATGCAGAGTGTTTAGAACAGAAACAAGTGCATGAAGACAGAGTTTCGAACACCCTGGAGAAGCTAGGTTCAGACTGGGTGGTGCCTAACCTCAAAACCTCAGGTTAGGCGCCACACTCAGGCCAAATTTGAATATACTTACTGGAGGGGTGCCGCCTAACTTCACCACTTGAAGTTAGGTGCCAATGCGATGTACAAGTTGGTGTTACTCTCGGGAAGGGTGGCGCCTAACTTGGCTCCATTAAGTTAGGCGCCACATGAAGCGTGTTGGGAGTGATTTGGCTCTGCCTGGTCCGTGCCTAACTTGGCATTCCTTAAGCTAGGCGCCAGGTTGATATGCCAAGGGAAGTTAGGCACCAATTGTGTCAAGTTAGGCGCCCAAGGAGAGAAGCACATGAAGTTAGGCGCCGTATTGGTGAAGTTAGGCGCCAGGTCAGGGATTCAGCATGAAGTTGGGTGCGGTGTCCATCAAGTTAGGCGCCAGCTTATGTTATTCCACACCAAATCAATTTGATTTGGTCCCCACCCCCTGATTAGATTCCCTTACCCATTCCCATATCTTTGCTTTCCTTTGACCGAAAGCCCCTTATATATATATATATATATATATATATATATATATATATATATATATACTCTGGATAGCCTTAGCTTCGCAGGTCGAGTTCGGAGCTTGTTATCTGTAAATTGGAATTCTGATCCATATATGTTTTTTTAACCTCTTTTATGATCTTGCTTATCCATCTATGCTTCTCTTTCATGAGTAATGCGGTCTCTGCTTTGCTTTTTATTAACTTCTCTTTCAAGGCTCCTAGTTACAATTTCTTTCAATTATATTATATATGTATTTTTACTTTTAGAGGTCGTAGCGCCTCACTGATAAATTCACATTTCATGGTATTTATTTGCTTTAATTGGGTGGATTTTATTAACTTCTCTTGTATTTTTCACTAAAATAGCATGGCTTTATAATTTCTTCCTAAAATGTGCTTAAGAGTAAAAACATGCTTTTTAGGCCCTTAATTTGCTCAATTTAATTCACTTTAATTCCATTCGATGTATTGATGTGTTTGATGAAGTGATTTTAGATTTCCAAGGCAAATATAGATTGAAGAAGTGAGAAAAAAGCATGCAAAAGTGGAGAATACATGAAGAAATAGAGTTTGAATATTTTCAAGATTGTGCGTACGCACAGAGATGTGTGCGTACGCACATTGGGAAGTTCATGTAATCATGCGTACGCACGTTCATGCATGCGTATGCACAAGCTGAGATTCAGCAATTGTGCGTACACTCATACCTGTAAGTATGCACAAGTCCTGGCACCTGACTTCATTTAATACAAGACGCTGGGGGCGATTTTTGGACTTCCAGAGCCCAATCCAACTTGTTTCTGAAGCTATTTCAAGCCTAATTCAAGAAGTATGAAGGGGGAGTAATTAGTTTTAGTTTTGAACATGCTTTAGATCATATTCTAGAGAGAGAAGCTCTCTCTTCTCTCTAGAATTAGGGTAGATTAGATTAATTTCCTCTTAAGCTTAGGTTTTAATTCTTGTCTTAATTTAGTTTTCCTTTAAATTTCTTGTTATTACATCTTTGCTCTCTTAGTTTCATTTGTTATTCCCTTGATTTTGTTGTTTTTGTGCTTATGAACTCTTGTTACTTTTGATTTCCATTTAATGCAATTTAATGTTTCTATGTTTATTATTGCTTAATTGAGTTGTTATTGTTACTTTCTTGCATTTGGTAGCATTAGATTTTATTATTCTTGCACTTTTATCATGCTTTATTTTTATGCCTCCCAACTGTTTGATAAAATGCTTGGTTGGGTTTTAGAGTATATTTTTGGTATTCTTGGCTTGGGTTGAGTATTGGAAACTCTTGAATTGTCAAAACTTAATGTTGATTGGTGATTGAGGATTGCTAGTTGGCTTGAATTTCATTAAAGCTAATCTTTGATTAGGACTTGTGGATTAGCGTTAATTTTGCTCAATTGACTTTTCTTTAATTGTTAGAGGATAACTAAGTGAGAGCAAAAGACAATTATCATCATAATTGAGGATGATAATGAGGATAGGAATTCCAATTCTCACCTCTTGCCAAGACTTTTCTTAGTTGTTGGTTTATTTTCTTGTTATTTACATTCCTTGTTTATTATCCAAAAAACTCCAAAATATCTCATAACCAATAATATGCACACTTCCATGTAATTCCTTGAGAGACGACCTGAGGTTTAAATACTCAATTTTTATTGGGTTTGACTTAAGTGACAAACAAATTAAACTTTGATTGAGGGTTATTTGTTGGTTTAGAACTATACTTCAACGGGTTGTGAAAATTTCTAACTGACGATTTCGCTCTATCATTAGCCACCTCTGATTTACGTCCTAGGTGTAAAGCCCTGTGTGGTAGGATGTTACAGGCATCGTCCTCTTCTTCTCCGTACGCGTCCTATTTTCTTCTCTCGGCGGGTGAATGTGTGTGGTATGTGGGAGTGAGAGTGAGGGGAAGGGGGTAGCGGCGTGACAAAGGGGGGGTGAATGTGTGTGAGGTATGTTTAGGGTTAGAGTTAGTGAGTGTAAATTAGGGTTTCTTTTTTGGAATTTTAGGGTTTGGTAAAGCAAGAATTTTAATAAAAATAAAAGGGTAGAGTAATAATTTCAAAACCAAATGAAATACAAAATGATTTTCTTTGAAGTACCATTTAATTATCAACTTATAAATTATTTTCAAATAAATGCTAATTCAATAAAAATTGGAGATAATCAAATTAATTCTCTTTTATTCATAAAATAAGGTTCAAAGTCTAAATATTCAAAATATATCATATAAAATTCTCATTATTTTTAATTACTAAAGCTTTAAATTATAAATAAGAAAATACTCAATTACTATGAAAATTACATGAGTGATAATTGATTTAAAACTCAAAACCTCGTAACTTAGCTTTAATTACCTTTTCATAAGATAATTTTTGAAAAATATAAATCATAAATAAATATCAATAATTCTAATTAACTCATAATTTAATTTCTAAAAATTTGGGGTTTTACATCCTACTCTACTTACAAAAATTTTTGTCTTAAAAAATTAACATAATATACAAAAGATTGCATAGTTTTAACAGTTTACCAAAACTTGAAGAAACATAATAAAGTACAAATTTTCAAGATAGGTGTTTGTAAAAACAATATGGTTGACAGGCCAACACTCTTGTTTCCTAACTAATCAACCACTAGGCATTTTTCAACTTGCTTATTACTCCCCAAGAACACTCTTACTCCGAAATCTTCTAATTCTATCCTATTGTATGTAACGTCCATATTTTTCGTAGCTAAATGACGTTTTAAGGAAGCGAAGTTGTATGTAAAGTTATCGAAGTGTGAGTTTTGGGCAACTAAAGTGACATTTTTAGGACATGTGATTTCACAAGGAGGAATAACAGTAAATCCTTCAAAGATTGAAGCGGTATTGTAGTGGAAGCAACCTACAACAGTTACTGAAGTTAAGAGTTTTCTAGGCCTGGCTGCATACTTTCGATGGGTTATCAAGGGATTTTCGCAGATAGCTTTGCCTTTGACATGACTTACCCATAAGAAAGTTCCATTTAAGTGGACAGAGGAATGTGAGAAGAGTTTTGATACTTTAAAAGAGAAAATGACGACAACACTAGTTTTGACATTGTTAGATCCAGAAGAACCTTTTGAAGTATATTGTGATGCTTCTTTTAAAAGGTTATGATGTGTGTTTATTGCAACATAGGAACGTGGTAGCTTATGCTTCATGACAGTTGAGACCTCATGAGAAGAACTACCCAACGCATGACTTAGAATTAGCTGAAGTGGTTTTTGCACTCAAGATATGGAGACGTTATATGTATGGAGCACAGTTTGAAGTTTTTTTATCACAAGAGTTTGAAATACATCTTTGATCAGAAGGACCTCAACATGAGACAGAGGCAATGGATGGATTTCCTAAAGGATTACAAGTTTAAGTTGAGTTATCATCCTGGGAAGGCACACGTAGTTGCGGCTGCTCTAAGTCGGAAGAGTTTAAGTATTTCTTAGATGATGATGAAGAAACAGCAGTTGATTTTGGCTTTCGAGAATCTAAATTGGGAATGAAGGAGACGTCAGAAGGAGTTGTCATGGCTCAGTTATACTTGACATCTGATTTCAAGACAATTATTCAGAAAGCACAAGTTCAAAATACAGAAATGTCAGGACTATTAACATGGCAAGCAGGTCAGCCAGAGGAAATATACCAAGATCGAGAGGGTTTGTAAGATACAAAAGCAAAATTTGTGAAACTGCTAAAGAAAATTTACGGTAGAGAGTTTTGATGGAAGCCCACCAGAGTAGATTTTCTATGCATTCTAGAGTAATTAGGATGTACCAAGACCTAAAGCATATGTTTTGATGGTCAGGGTTGAAAAAGGATGTGGCTGAGTATGTTTCGAGGTGCCTAACCAGTCAGAAGACAAAAGTGGAACATTAGAAACCCTCATAAACTTTACAACTTTTGGATATACCTCAGTGGAAATGGAAAATGATCACTATAGATTTAGTAACTGGGTTACCAAGAACATCGTTAGGACATGATGCTATTTGGATAATAGTGGATAGATCGACTAAGTCAGTGCATTTCCTCTCGATACGAGTTGATTATACATTGGAAAAAACTTGCCCGGTTGTATATTCAAGAGATAGTGCGACTGTATGGAGTACCTTCATCAATTGTTTCCGATTGAGACCCAAGATTTACGTCTAGATTTTTGGAAGCTATTTAGAAAGCATTTGGAATAGAGTTGCACATGAGTATATGATGAGCGGATAATTTATACACTTTTGGCATTGTTTTTAGTACGTTTTTAGTATGTTTTAGTTAGTTTTTAGTATATTTTTATTAGTTTTTAGTTAAAATTCACTTTTCTGGACTTTACTATAAGTTTGTGTGTTTTTCTGTGATTTCAAGTATTTTCTGGCTGAAATTGAGGGACCTGAGCAAAAATCTGATTCAGAGACTGAAAAGAACTGCAGATGCTGTTGGATTCTGACCTCCCTGCACTCGAAATGGATTTTCTGGAGCTACAGAAGCCCTATTGGCGCGCTCTCAACGGCGTTGAAAAGTAGACATCCTGGGCTTTCCAGCAATGTATAATAGTCTATACTTTGCCCAAGATTTGATGGCCCAAACCGGCGTTCCAAATTAGCTTAAAACTGCCCGGCGTTAAACGCCGGAACTGGCACAAGAATGGGAGTTAAACGCCCAAACTGGCACAAAAGCTGGCGTTTAACTCCAAGAGAAGTCTCTACACGAAAATGCTTCAATGCTCAGCCCAAGCACACACCAAGTGGGCCCGAAAGTGGATTTTTATGTCATTTACTCATTTCTGTAAACCCTAGGCTACTAGTTCTCTACAAATAGGACCTTTTACTATTGTATTTTCATCTTTGGATCATTTTAGATCTTTTGATCATCTTTGGACACCTAGTTCTTAGATCATTGGGAGGCTGGCCATTCGGCCATGCCTAGACCTTGTTCTTATGTATTTTCAACGGTGGAGTTTCTACACACCATAGATTAAGGTGTGGAGCTCTGCTGTACCTCGAGTATTAATGCAATTACTATTGTTCTTCTATTCAATTCAGCTTGTTCTTATTCCAAGATATTCATTCGCACTCAAGAACATGATGAATGTGATGATTATGTGACGCTCATCATCATTCTCACTTATGAATGCGTGCCTGACAACCACTCCCGTTCTACAAGCAAACAAGGCTTGAATGTTTATCTCTTGGATTCCTTAATCGGAATCTTTGTGGTATAAGCTAGAATTGATGGCGGTATTCAAGAGAATCCGGAAGGTCTAAACCTTGTCTGTGGTATTCTGAGTAGGATTCAATGATTGAATAACTGTGACGAGCTTCAAACTCCTGAAGGCTGGGCGTTAGTGACAGACGCAAAAGAATCAATGGATTCTATTCCAACCTGATTGAGAACCGACAGATGATTAGCCGTGCCGTGACAGGGTGCGTTGAACATTTTCACTGAGAGGACGGGATTGTAGCCACTGACAACGATGATGCCCAACATACAGCTTGCCATGGAAAGGAGTAAGAAGGATTGGATGAAGACAGTAGGAAAGCAGAGAGACGGAAGGGACAAAGCATCTCCATACGCTTATCTGAAATTCTCACCAATGAATTACATAAGTATCTCTATCCTTGTTTTATGTTTTATTCATATATCACACATACCATTTGAATCTGCCTGACTAAGATTTACAAGGTGACCATAGCTTGCTTCATACCAACAATCTCCGTGGGATCGACCCTTACTCGCGTAAGGTTTATTACTTGGACGACCCAGTGCACTTGCTGGTTAGTTGTATGAAGTTGTGTTTATACCATGGTATTGAGCACCAAGTTTTTGGATTCATTACCGGGGATTATTTGAGTTGTGAAAAGTAGTGATCACAATTTCGTGCACCAGTATAGCGTATCATCCCAATCAGATGGACAGTCAGAGCGGACAATCCAAACATTAGAAGATATGTTGAGATGTTGCGTGATGGATCATCAAGAGAATTGGGACAAGTATTTGCCTTTGATTGAGTTCGCCTAGAACAACAGCTTTCAGCAAAGTATTGGAATGGTGTCATATGAAGCTCTATATGGACGAAGTGTCAATCGCCACTATATTGGTACGACGGAGGGTAAGCTAGTATATTAGGACTAGACTTGGTACAGGAAACAACTGAGCAGATTAAGAAGATCCATGAAAAAATTCAAGCAGTGCAAAACCAACAAAAGAGCTATGCCGATAATAGGCGTAAGCCACTAGAGTTTAGTGAGAGTGACCATGTTTTCTTGAAAGTAACCCCTACTACCGAAACAAGTCGAGCCCTTAAGACTAAGAAGCTTAGCCCTCGGTATGTAGAACCCTTCCAGATACTTAAAAGAGTCGTTCCAGTAGCTAATCAAATAGCCATTCCCTCTTCTTTGTCAAACCTTCAAATAATCCCAACAAAGGCCATGTTTTGTAACCAGATTCAGTACGATTCCGAAGCAACTTGACATATCCAGCATCACTGGTCTGGATCGTGGATAAGAGTGACAAATAGCTGAGAAGAAAATTCTTTGGTTAAAGTAGCTTGGGGGCGCGATGAAGAAGCAGAACACACCTGGAAGTTAGAAGATAAGATGAGAACTGATTATCCGTATCTGGTCACAAGTAAAGGAAATTTGAGGGCAAAATTTTCTTTTAAGATGGTAGAATGTAACATCCTGATTTTTTGTAGCTAAACGACGTTTTGGTTTCCAGTGATTAATTTTATTTAGTTATTTTTTAGCCCTACAAATAAAATAAATGATAATATAATTTTATTATTATGTTATTTATTTATTGTATATGCCATAGTTATAATAAAGTTGAGATAATAATATTATTATTTATTATTTATTATTTATTATCTTTATCGAATTCGATATCTGTCGATATAAGTAAATATCGGTACTCTTTGATGAGCTTAGAATTGTTAATGCTCCATCACCTTTTATTACTTGTGTTTTAATATACCCAGTTTTCATAATTATCCGTTTAAGATATTTATAATTTGAATTGCTGACTCAACAGTTTAAGGAAGTGACACCCAACCCCCTTGTGACACCTAACCCCCTTTTTTATTAATCATCATCATCATCCATGTATGCTTCACTTTTGGAGAAAAGAAGAGAAAGAGAACCGAGAGAGAGAAAGGGTGTGAACTCCATGAAACTATGACCTTCGGCGTTCAATTTCTTGAGATCTGTAACTCCCGTAAAAAAATTCGAACCGATTAAAGTGCTTGTATCTTTTTCCTCTTCACGTTGACGTAACTTTTGTTCAGGAGAATTCGACGGTGAAGCTTCTGCCCCTCCATGCATGTTCGGCCAAGTGAGCCCAGAAGTGGAGTAGCCGATCTTTGACGTTTTTTTCTCAGATTTCTCGATCAGAATGTCTTTTCGGTACTTCGGTTGTGAGGACAGCGAGCTAGAGGTAGGGTTTGATCATTTTTTACCGATTAAATGTTGATGTGACAAGTAATTGTTGGTTTGATTGATTATTGGTTGAGTTTGAATAAATTTATATTTGATTTTGTTGAAATATTGGTGATTTGTTTATGTTTATGGTGCGGCTATTGTGTATAGCCATGATCTTATTTGTTTTAGTGAATTTTAGGGCTGGTTTCACGAGGAAATCAAGAAAAATTGATGAGGTTTGATGGTCGAGAGATTAATTGAAAAACGGTGAAAAATCAGTAACCGTGAAGCTCAAAAACGAATTAAAAGTCACATATATTTTCGAACAGATTTCAATAAAGAATTTTGAGTTTTAAGAGTCATGTTTGTCACCAACATATCATTATTATTTTTTGAAAGAAATTATATTTTGATAAAATTTGAGATTGAATTTATAAATATATAAGTTTCGGGGTATTTTGAGTAAAAAGTAAGAGTTCATAGATGAATGGATATTTTATAAAAATTATGGACAGATTTTATAAATATTAAAATATAAGAGATTTAATTAATATTTTTCTAAAAATATTGGAGTGAAAATAAATACTTACAAGTTTGGGGTTTAAAGTATAATTTGTAAAATCATAAAGATAAAGCTTTAATAAAGCTAGTTTTTTTATGATTAAAATAGAAATATTAAATATTAATACTTCTTAACCATTATTATAATTATACATATTTAATTAGTATATTTTTGTTAAATCTATTATTTTATTTTTATTTTATAAGAAAGAAAAGTAAAGTAATAAGACTTTCTAAAAGTATTACAAACATAGAGTATTATTAAAGAATTTTATAATTCTCTTTTCGTAAGATATTTAGGGAAAAGGGAGAGAATAGTGTGAACATGATTCAATATTTTAAGATTTATAATGAAAAAAATTACGTGAGAAACTGCCATAGAAGTGCTGTCAGATAGAAGGTGGTGCGACCACTGAGATTTGCTTTTCAGAAACCTTCGGCCTAGGGCCGTAGCGTGTAACGACAGGGGGTGTTCACAGAGGTTTTGTTATACATACATTTGGCCTAAGACTGCAGCCTGTGACGACAGGGGATGTTCACAGAGGTATATCAGGCAAACATTGGCGAGGAAAAGCTACCTTGTATTGACATAGGGTGTGTACATGGGGTATGCTAACTGAAAAGCCATATTCGGATATGATTACCGGATAATATCAGAAGCAGGAGTGTAACTGACAAATGAGCTCATTACCTGCTGGTGCGGAATTTATAACCCACAAACTAATCGGCAAGTGAATAAGGGTCGATCCCACGAGGATTGATGGACTAATCAACAATGGTTAAGTGATTTACTTAGTTAGATAAATAGAAAAGAGTGTTTGAGAGTTCAATAACATTAAATAGTAAATTTAGAGAATTAGAAAGAAAGCAGTAAATGTGTCGTGAAATATATGGAGAAAACAGTTAAGGCTTCAGAGATATTTATTTTCTGGATTAACTTTTCTTACCAACTATTTTAATCATGCAAGATTCAACTCATGGAAAACTATATGTGACTAAATACTAATTCCTTAGACCTTTTTAGTCTCCTCTAACCTTCATCAACCGCCAATTCCTTGGTCACTTGATTCTAATTAGAGGGTTAAGTTCAATTCTAGTTTATATGCAACAGAAATCTTAATTGCCCAAATATAAGAGGATTATATGTCACGTATCCCGTTAAGTCCAGATAATTAGAGATTTAGGAGAAATTGTTTTCAAGCTATTGTTCAAGCAAAAAGCTTTTCTAAGTTTTACAAGAACTTAATTAGAACAAGGTTCATACTTCCGTTCCACCCAAATTCATAAGATAAAGAACGAAAACAATTCTTGAAATTGAAATCAATACATGAATTAAAATAGAACAGTAATAGTATTAATCCATAGAATAAACAGAGCTCCTAAACTTAATAGTGGATGTTTAGTTGCTCATGGTTCAGAGAGAAAACTAAGGTTCTGTAAAACTGTAAAGTGCGGAATGAGGTAAGAGAGAAAAGAGAAGAGCCCAAAGGGCTGATTCCTTTCCCTTTTATATCTAATCCTAATTAATGGTAAAATATATTTTCTAAAACTAAATAATACCTTTTTCTATTTATAAATAAAATAAAACTTTTAATCAAAATAAATAAAATCCTTCGTTGCTCAGCTTCAACCCATGTGGTGACCATTGCTTGAAGTTTAACTGGTGCCTAACTTAACAAAAGTGAACTTAGGAGCTGCCCTGGCAGATTGAAACTTGAGGCTTCTCCCTTCATATGGAGCCTAACTTGGGAAATTCCAAGTTAGGCGCCACTTTGGCTGCATGCAATGGGAGCACTTGTGATCATGGCACCTAACTTGGGAAATTCCAAGTTAGGCGCCAACATGTCCATACAAAATAGAAAAAAATGGTATACTGTTATATATCGTTGGAAAGCTCTTAAAGTTAGCTTTTCAATGCCGCTAAAATCCCATCAATGAAACCTCTATAACTCAAGTTATGTCCGTTAGAGTGGAAGGAGGTTATGGTTGACAGCATCATCCACTTTCGTCCTCTTCTTCTATAAAACTCCGTCAAATCCATCCGAATGCTACCTGAAATAAATAAAATTACACACAACTCAAAGTAGCATCTATAGTGGCTAAAAGATAATTAAATCTTGATTAAACTTAGCAATTCAAATGCAAATTTACTCGGAAAAGATAGAAAAGATACTCACGCATCACAACACCAAGCTTGAACTGTTGCTTGTCCTGAAATAACCAAAACTGATAAAGGCTTAAGATGTGGATTTGCATGAGAATTGAGTGTTTAATTAAGCTTATATCTCTTCTTAAAGTGGGGTTTATACAGTACAATCCTGAATAGTTTTGGCATCTCACTATACTTTCAATTAGAGGAATGTCACTGTCATTTGGAATCAGAATTCGGATAATATTATGAATTCTGTAATTTTTTTACTTCGACTTAATCCTTAAACACAACAAAATTCCTTCAATTCTCTTTTTTTGGTGCTTTGCACATTGAGCCTGGCCGTGACTTTAAATGCTTTGTCTCAAGCTTCACTTGACACAAAAACACCACAAACACTTAACTGGGGAACTCTCTTTAAGTTCTGATTTTTCTTTCAGTTGCTCCCAAACAGTGGTGCTCAAAGCCTTTGGCATACTCTATTTAATGCACTTGATCTCGACTCTTAGTGCTCTGTCTCAAGGATTACTTGACACATGTACACCACATGCATATGACTAGGGAAATAACTCTTTGAGCTTTTAATCATGTCTGGCCTCCCTAGTCATTGATGCTCAGAGCCTTGGACATTGCTTTTATTTTTTTCTTTTGCTGTTTCTTTTGCTTCAATGATTAAACTTTTGTTAACTTCATAGAATTCATAACAATTATCTAAATTATTGTTCCTCATACATCAATATCCTTTGATTCAAATTCAAATATGTACTATTCAAGACATGCACAAAATCACAAATAATACCACCACATTTAAGTAAATAAGACTACTCTTTGATATAAACTCTATTTCTCATGCAATAAATCACTTCTTTTTATTTTTCTTTTGAATTCAAGCTCAGTGAGTGATATATGAGACAACTTTTTAGAACTAAAAGCAAATAACGGAATTAAAATAGTAAATCAAACTAGAACCTAGGAATTGAAATAACAAAGGATAATGCAGATACCAAGTAAAATAGCAGAAACAGGAATATAACATAATAAGAACGGCATAAAATATAGAATGAAAAAAACTTAACCACCTCAGTTATCCTAGTGACCGTCTCATTGTTCAAGTTGTGTTCCTCCGTGACGATGATTCGCCTCCCTTTGGTGCCATTAAAATAAACAGAAAAGCCACAAGTGAAGCAACAACACCGAACTTAAAAGTTTGCTTATCCTCAAGCAAAGAAAAACTAAAAACAAAGAGAGACATAAAAAGATGTACGCAAGAGTAAAAACAAATATTATTACAAAAGAAGAATAAAATGATAAAAGGACAAGAGAGGTTAAAATAATTAAAATATATTTATATTTTTGTATTTTTTATTTTTTATATTTTTTATTATATATATAGTTATTTATTTATTGATTTATTATATATATATATATATATATATATATATATATATATGTGTGTATATAAGAGGGGGGAACGTGTGTGTGTGTGTGTGTGTGTGTGTGTGTGTGTGTGTACATGACCTGAAAAACATCCCGAACTATAGAATGAACACCTACTTCTCCATTTCGACCTCTAAGAAGGACAAACTTCAAAATACAAAGTGCGGAGAAGAACTATGTACACACATGTTTATATATATATAAGCAGAAACATAATGCTAAACCCAAAATATAGCTCTTCGCTTCCAGAAGGTCTCCAGAATGCTCAGTGCAGTGCCTCTCGATCTACATCTGAAAAACAACAATATATGTATGGAATGAGAACCGGAAGTTCTCAGTATAGTAAAGGTGCCAACATACATAATGTATAAGGTCCCGGAAAAGCCAAAGACATTCTTAGAACTCCGACACTTAGAATTAAACTTAAGAAAGTATTCTAAACCATGAATTAGGTAAGTTATCTAAGGTGTTCAACTTCTAAATTTATCTTTTACCTAACACTTCACTTTTCGTCTCCTCCAACCCTCTAAAACATCGGTGAAACTACCTTCAGCATCACCTCCGCTAGCATGAGAGATCTCTTAGTTGTAAAGACAAACAAGACAAGCAAATAAAATATAGATAGGGTACAGGTATAGCAAGTAAAGAAAGTATCAAATAATCATAGATAAATAGTTAAGCATACCAAAACAATGCACACTCAAGAAAAACATACAAATACATATGATGGATGCCTGTCCTATGGCTGATGATATCATCTGTCGGTTATATAGCCAAATCCGACATGTCCTAGTAGATAACCTTGGATAGAAACACCACATCGCGGAGCAAGAGGGTCTGAGCCATAACCCCTTATGACTACCCACTTAACCCAGAGCAAGTGGAATAAACCACTACTGCTGCTACTACCCAGGCGAGTATTTATAAACTCAACCTGGAGCAAGTGAAATAATCCACTACTACTGCTACTACCCAAGCGTCACAATCTCTGACCCGGAGTATGCGAGACAAACCACAATCCTTGCTACTACCCAGGTATCTTAATCACTAACCTGGAGTAAGCGAGACGAACCACAATCCTTACTATTGCTCAGGTATCTCATCAAAAAATTCATTCTCAACATCATTTTAATTCAACATTCATACATTCATAACATTTTTGCACTTCTCCAAACAATCCACATTAACTCATTCATTAATCATATTTCATCGATACTTCATCATTCTCAATTAGTCAACATCATTTTAGTTCTCCTTTATATCTTAATCAGCACGTCCACATCTTCTCAGTTAGAACTGCATCCTTCGTAACCCCATTCTCTACCACTTATCATCTCCTATAGGTTCACTCTCTTTTCTAGGCTTAAAATCTAGGTATCGAACCATAGAAGGTAGTTACAGAGGTTTGAAAAATCAGAGGAATGGATGATAGTTCAAAAATGGTGAATTTTCATCAAAATAGTGATTTCGGAGGTTTACAGGCTTGCTGGGAAGGTCAAACGGTAAAAAATAGATTTTTAGTATAAAATAGGATATTGTGCGTATGCACCATACCGTGCATATGCATGCAACAAAGAGACATTCCCATCCTGTGTGTACCCATCATAGTGTGCATACGCACACTTACAAAATCCTCAGGGTGTGCGTACGCACACCCCCTCATGTGTATGCACAAGCTCAAACACACTTTCTGGTCTGTGCGTGCGCACACTAGTGTGCGTACGTACGCACACCAGAAATCCTAGTTTTCTGTAACTTAGGAAAAATTCAGTTTTTTGCACTTAACTTCCGACGTCCATAAGTTCCTTTACAAAACTCTAATTTCTACAAACTTTAAACTATTTTAAAGCTCTTGAAATTCACTTCATTCTAAAACCAATTTCATTCAAATCCAAAATCCAAGGCTCAAGTTATAGTCTACCGAAGTTCGTTAAAAATCTATTTTGACCAAAAGAGTTCAAAATCTCTATTTTCTGAATTCTCATTTTCAAAAAAAAAAAAGTTTCACACCTCAAAACAACATCAAATATACCTGAGGAAATTTCATATCCATTTTATCCCTTCCACAACATTCCAATATTCAATTTTATCAATTTTAATCCAATAATTAATAGCCAACAGTAACACAACACATCAATGAATCATAGCACAACTCATAATCTTCATCAATCCTCATCAACCACAACAATCATCAATTATCATACATTTACATAATTAAACTCAATGTATCCACTATATCACTAAACCTTAACAAGTTCACATAGTTCAACTTTTTCTATGGTCAACTAGCCTATGTTTTCACGTCACATTACACATTTAATCTCCGAGAAACCAAAATCATGCCTTGGCCGATTTCTCCCTAATGCTCGGACACCTCAAAATTCCTTCATTCCACAAGTTTCAAACTCCAATTTCCAATTCTGCAAGCCCAATCACCCAAATTTCATTTTAAACCGCCAATTTGAACTCTAAATCAACAAGAATATAATCTACTTCACTCAATATCATTATAATCATTACAGGACTCACTAATTTAATGATTTACTAGGGTTTAACAAGTGTTTACCTTACCCACGAGTCAAACGAGCAAAACCTAGTGATTACCTGCTGCTAGAGTTCATCTAAGCCATCAAAATCATTCAATTTTGGAATACCAAAACCTAAGATTTTCAAAACTGGAAAGGGGAGATCTAGGTAAGGAAATGTAATTCTTTTACCTCATTGTTTAGGTTTCGTAGAGAATTTCGAGATAAATGTATGGCCACTAACGGCTTGTCAATCAGAGCTCTAGATTGGGAGATATAGGGGATTGAAGTTGGAATGGAAATTAGGGCTAGGGTTCTTACTTTCCCTCTCTTGTTCAGTGTGAAACATGAAAGAATGAGGGGAAGAGAGCTAGGTTTGCATGCTTATATGTTTCTTGGGCTCGATTCAATCGGTTTGGCTCGTTGGACCAATTTGGGGCCAAAACCTTTAAAATTAGTGTCAAAATTTATCTTTTAATTATTTTTATTTATTTAAACTATAAAATTTAATTTTATAAATTTTAAAAAATTATTAATTTAATTATTTATTTATTATTGGGAGCTTCCGTCGCTGTTGTTGTCAAGGAGAGACTGAGAGAACGACGTTGAGAGGGAGAGAGAGAGAGAGAGAGAGTCGTCGCTACTGCTACCATTGAGAGAGAGAGAGAGCCGAGAGAGGGAGCTTCGTTCTCGTCGTCATTCCATCACTGAAGCCTCTTTGTTCACCGCCGCCGTCTGAGTCGCCGCCAATGGAAATCGCCACCACTGTCGAAGCCATTCCTTACTGGCACTGCTGTTGGTGGTTTTCCTCACCACCACTGCTGTCACCGAAACCTGTCAGGAGCCATTGCCATTTGGATCTGACGGAAGAGAAGGAACGGTGGTAGATGTTGGTGCTACTGCATGCGGGAAAGAGGGGCAGGTATGCTATCTCTAGGTTGCTGCATCACCGCCGAAGCTTTCTGTCGCTATTCTGTGTCGCTTTTCTATGTCGCTAGAACTCCTCACCGGGCTGCAGTTTCTCCATTTTTTTACTCTTTTTTGGTACAATGAGTAACTCTTGTCCCAGAATCCTTACCATTGCTATTCTGTTATAAGTTACAAAGGTTTTTTGATGTTAATATCTCAGGGTTGAGTTACTATAGTCAAACTTGATGCTGCTGATTGCAGGCCATGAGAAAAGGGTTTTTAGGCGCATTTGGTTTTATGTGTTTCGACTATTAGAGGTAGGAGATTTTTTAAAACATATTTTATATTATGGAATTGTTATAAATCGATATTGATGTAAGAAATATATTTTTGGTGATTGGATTGACAGAGTTATTTTGGATGAATTTGATTATTTACTTAATTGAATTATTGAAGTGATTGAGTTGACGTTGTAGTAATTAATGAAAGCTTAATTTGAAAACCTGGTTTGTATATTTATATTGAGAATCGGTTTTATATTGAAAATATGATTTATTATTTATATTGAGAAATGATTTTGTGTTAAAAATTTGATTTATATGTTTATATTGAGGAATGGTTTGGTTTTGAAACTGTTGAGAAAGGTTTGAGAAGTGTGGTTTGGACAGAACCCTTGAAGAGTGGTAAAGTCTGGGTTTTAGGGAAGGTGTTGCCAAAATTTTTATAAGTTTGGACTTAATTGAGTGATTGATTTAAGAATAAATAATTTTTGAGTCTTTTGAAAGAGGTTTAAACTTGAAATGATTTTGAAATTAATTCGAAGATTTTAGTTAAGTGAAAATGAGTTTTTATAAAAGAGAAATAATTTAAAGTGAAGTTGCTTTGGAGGTTCTAGAAAATATTACAAAAGAGGTATTGGTTTTAAAGAAAAATAATTTGGAAAAAAGTTTTAAATGGTATAATGTAAGGAAAGTGGGATTTTGTGAAGAATGAATTTAGTAAAAAGGTCTGTTTTAAATGTGTAACACCCTAATATTCAAATCCTTATGCTCGAGTCATAAGTCAATGATATTACGGTGGTACGACTCTCGGGTGGATTTTTAATACATAAACATAGTTAATTTTGAAAGGAGTATTAATCGAGAAGCCTGAAAAGAGTAGAAATAAAATCGCGAAGACGTATCACTCACGTTTCGACAACGAACGGTTAAACTGTGAAGTCGAAAGCGATATACGGGCAAGGCATAAAAGAGATTAAGAGATAGATAACAGATAGATATATATAACATAAGTAAATAGCCACTAGTCGCGACCCGCGAAGTTTAGGTCGGCTAGGGTACAGTATGAAAGAAACTGACAACAATATATCCTAATCTCTCCCAAGGAAAACATAAAAGCCTCTATAGGCAAGTTCCAAAAGAGTTCAACACATAATATAATCTCTTCAAAACAAAGGTGGAGAGATTCTAAGCGAAACACAAAGTAGAGAAAATAAGGATCTTCGCCGTCTCTCAGACGAACCGCAGCTCACTTCTGAGCACCTGAACCTGTATCTGAAAAACAAGAGATATATACGGAATGAGAACCCCGGGCCCATGGGTTCCCAGTACGGTAAAAGTGCCAAATAAATACAATGCGCAGCAATAAAAACTCACTAAGCATCCTAAACTCCTTTTCACCAAGTATCCAGCCTAGATTCTCACTAATCCATAAATAGGCATCTGTCGTAAGGGGATACTAAATCTAGTTCATGTTACACATGTTTTCCAACTCGCTGATTCTTCCACGAACCAGACTCAGAATCATAAGCAAAACCATCACCAGTTGTTCTGTCTCAGCAACTCTATATCAATACATCATACCCTCGCCTGGAGCTAGTGAAATCACATCACTGCGTCTACCCAGGGGGCTCAAATGATCTCATTCAAAAATCATCATCATTATGCAATCGCATTATCAATTCATCTCATCAAGAACAACCCCCAACATCCACCAACACCATCATGAGGGATCTCTCAGTTGTACAAACACAAGCAATACAGACAAGTAATACACAAATAAGGTACAAGTAGAACAAGTAGCATGTAATCAGGTAACATAGCATATATGATATAGAAATCCAAAACAAATAGGCAAACCCAAACAATTCAAACATATGCAAATGATGTATGCCTGCCCTATGGCTGATGATATCATCTGTCGGTTATATAGCCAACCCGACACGTCCTGGTAGCTAACCATGGACAGAAACACCCCTTGCGGAGCAAGTAGGTTTGAGCTACAACCCCCTTGCTACTACCCGCTCAGCCCAGAGCCAGTGGAACAACCACTACTGCGGCTACTACCCAGGCGGGTGTTTAACAGCTCAACCTGGAGCGAGTGGATTCACCACTACTACCGCTACTACCCAGGCGTCACAATCTCTGACCTGGAGCAAGTGGGACGAACCACAACCCTTGCTACTGCCCAGGTATCTTAAGCATTAACCCGGAGCAAGCGGGACGAACCACAACCCTTGCTACTACCCAGGTATCTCAAGCATTGACCCGGAGCAAGCGGGACGAACCACAACCCTTGCTACTGCCCAGGTATCTCAGACATATATTCATTCAAATCTCAATTCATATTATCAGTCCTCATTGTTATCAAATCTCAAACATTAACCTGGAGCAAGTGGGACGAACCCCAACCCTTACTACTACCCAGGTATCAGAGTTACATTCATTCAAAACTCCATGATTAACTCATTTATCATAAACATCATTTTTCGTCTCACACCCGGAGCAAGTGGACTAGCCACTGCTACTACCCAGGGAAACTCGCATCTCAGATAGTGAAAGTGCAAATCACAATTATCAATAATTCAGCATAAACATGCATGAATTCTCATCCATGGATCAACATCCATATCAGCCATCCGGCTCACGGTTAAATCCATAACCAGCCAACATTCATAGCATACACAGCTATTCCGGCTCACGGTTCAATCCAGAACCAGCCAATTCATAAACAATCACGGCCCTTCGGCCAATGGCATAACAAGCACTTCCACCACCATCCTCCACATCTCACAAAATCATCAATGATCCTCATTGATTATTCATTTTCCCCTTGCTTCACTCGCAAGTTACCTCATTCACTAGCCCTTTTCTAATAGCTAGACATATCATAATGATTTAAGATATAAGTGGTGAGATCGGAGGCTTAGAAGTATGAGATTTGGCTTTTAAAACTCAAATATCAACTTTGGCATGAAAACAATGCCACGCGTACGCGTACTCCACGCGCACGCGTGGATGTCCTTAAAAACTCATCGACGCGCAAGCGTCATGCACGCTAACGCGTGGATTAAAAATTTGCCAAATCGACGCGCACGCGTCAACCACGCGTACGCGTGGATACTCTCGTGCCCCAGGCACAAAGCTGGCACAGTTCTGGCACAACTCTCTGGAAAATGGCTGGGCATTGGGTGCAGCGCATCGACGCGCACGCGCACACCATGCGCTCGCGTGGATGGTGCCTTCTCGAAGAACGACGCGTACGCGCCAAGTGCGCCTACGCGTGGAGGGTCATTCTGCTAAAAGAATTTCTAAGTTAAAAGCTGCAGAATTCACAGATTCAACCCCCAATCTTCCGACGGACATAACTTCCTTATTTTAAATCGTTTTTCACCCGTTCTTCGAATGGCATGGACATCCCGGATCCAATTTCATTTCTAAACAGACTTGGCACAAAACAGAGATCCGTAGTCCAAGTTATGTCCAGTCAAAGTATGCCCAAAAACCATGTTTTCATATAAAACCACAAGTGCCATTTTCAAAACAAGCCATTTTCAACTCTTTTCAAAATCAACCAAAACATGCCAATTTCAACCCTTTTTGAAACCAATCAAAATATACCAAAATCAACATCAAGCCTCCTCAACTCATACATTAACACCTTACCACAATTCACAAAACCGCCATATAACCATCTTTACCCATTTCAAACAAATGGCTAAATTACAAACATATCAAAATGTCATACATCCTTCCTCACCTCAATTTCCAACAATACTATCTCCAATCAACCATCATTATACATAATCAATATCATAATCACTATCACGTGGTTTCACCCACAAATCAACCTTAATCATTCCTCAAGCATATATCACAATATATATACCTCTCATGCATCATCATACCATCAAGACATCAATAATCATAATCACATATATGACCACATAATATTTCTCAACCAAAATCAAACATACCTCATCTATACTATTTCACCCAAAATTACCAATTTCCACACTTCAACTCCTCAAACCTCATTATTCAATAACCAACCCAATCATTCATATATTCATTATATGAAATTCATCCAATCAATTGTGTCATCATACAATGCACACATCAACTTACCTCCCTTACCTCTTTCCGGCCTCCGGCCCAAAATTTACGGCCTCCGGCCCAATTTCACAATTTAAATGCATAAACCACAAATTAATACTCATTACCCAATACATCAAATTTTCAATACACCAAGCATACAAGGCCACACAATTCTCAACCCAATCATCAATTCACATTACATACCAACTATGCATATTAGCATCAACCATTTACACAATCCAAACTTAATCCTAGGGGCATCTAGCCTAGGAATTCTCATCACACCACACGGTACTTAAATGAAACTTAAACCGTACCTCTTGTAGCCAAATCAATTGAGCCTCTTCTTTGGAAGTCTCCACCAACCTTAGTCCTAAGCCTCACCAAAGTTCCTCAAGCAACACCAATCTCCCAATTGTGCACCAAAACCATCATATGCACTAACATAACCAATATCACATACATACATCAACCTAGGGCTCATAAAAATGATAAATCACAAGGGTTTGAGCACTTCTTACCTCAGCCCATATGAAGTAGGGATAGAACCCACTTAGAATCCATGTTGGAGTATCCCTAAACACCCAAAATCACAAGATTTCAACACTAACTTCCCAAAAACGTGTAACAGTGGGGAATTTCGAAAACTGGGCAGAGATGAATGGAATACTCACCACAAAACTTAGATAGAAATGTAGAGGATGAGAAGAGCGACGCGTGGCTGCAAACGGCTCGTCAATCGGAGCTCTGTAGCTCAAGTTATGGTGGTTTGAAGATCAAAGAGAGTTAGGTTTTCTCTCTTCTCTTCTCTCTTCTCAATTCAGCGCCCCAACCCTCTTTTAGGGTAAAAATGAGCTGAAATGCTCATAACTAATGTTTATATATGTTGGGTCTTGGACCCACTTAGGCCCAGTTCACTTATTTTTGTCCGTTGGCCCAACTTTGGGCCAAAACCTTTAACATTAGCGCTCTAAATCGCACTTCAAATATTTCTACCTCCCCTAATCATAATTCCTCATTTCTTAATATTATTTACTCATAATCAATTTTCTCAGCTGCAGTACCAGACAGGTCTCAGCCGGTACTGCCGGTCAAAATTCCACTGCGCGCTTTTACGCAGAAAACTATGTCTTCCGACTCGGAAAAATTCACTGAATCCAAATATCATATTGAAATCATCAAATTCCAATTGCCAAATCTTCCAACCATATTCGCTCCTACTTACTCATTATTTAATTAATTTCGGTTAGACCGGGTATTACATTCTACCCCCCTAACAGAAATTTTCGCCCTCGAAAATTCCATCCATCACTACGAGTACTCGAGCGTAGTCTGCCGTTATATCCAACGCATAACAGTTCCAAGGTCCTTTCACTCTGCGCGCTTCCGTTGCCGCGCTCTGATTTCTCTATCTCTGAGGATCTCGGTCATTCGTTCCTTACTTTTATCGTCTCATCAACTCACACCCTATTAAATCTCAAATCATGACATCAATAATATTGCCATCATCGTTGATCATAGCCATCATTCCATATCACTATAATCAATCAAAGATCATTCTCGAAACTATAACCAACACATCCTCGAATTATTGAAAAAAAAACTCGACAGTACCTCTCCTAAAAACTGGAGTCTACCACCCGTCACGGGTTTCCTCAAACCAATCTAAGTACCACATCAGCATTTCAATTTAGTGGTTTTTCACATTCGTCTTTCGAAACCGATCATTATAAACCTCAATCTAATCCAAGGTCACCATGACCAAACATCATAGCACTCATCTCTCGAACACGACAACTTGCACTCAATCATCATCTAAATCCGACTATGCATCAATGGTAATTTCCTCATCCATTTCGGAACCATTAAGGCTCACCGTCGCAATTAACTCCAATTATCGAGAATCAGTATCTGTATAAGCTCACTAAACTTTTAAGTACTCAAAGCATGAAGCATTTTTAATCATACCCCACTTTTCCTTATTATTACCATACTATGCTAACGCTTTAGCAAGCTTCCGCTATGCCACTTTGATTTATCGTCAAGTATTAACTCCATCACTTATTTCCTCAAGTATCCAACCACAACTTAGCATGACTGGCATTTCAAATCAACGTTTCCAAATCCATTATTAGGACCATTGCTTATCTATTTAAATCAAAGGAACTAAAAGTCATAGGTTCAATCCGTTTTACCAAAAATCTAGAAACCAACCAACTACATACATAACAAACACAACACATCATTTTCAACAGAAAATCATTTACATCATAGGCATTTATCCATTTGTATTAAGGCAATTCCTTACTCGGACCATCCGGTTTGCTTCTCAGTCTAATATTAAGCTCGACATTCTCAGTTTAACTGTACAGGCGGTATTATAAAATCATGCACTGTCCTTTAAGCTTGATGATAATAATTACCTCAATCTTACTGTCGCAATCGGCCCGTATCCTGACTCTCTCCTTGTTGGCAATTTCTTGATACATGCCCTGGTAACCCGCACTTGTAACATACGCCTAACCCCAATCGGCAAGGCCTATTCGTGTGATGACTTCCACACCTCTGACAGCTCAGAACATTAGAAGTAGCCGCTGCCCGTTTTCCCTTACCATTCCTTTGGGACTCCTCACTCGTCGCAAAGTTATTCCGTCCTTGGGGAAAGTATTGTATGTATCCCCTCTCCTTAAACTCTCGACCCCTTGGTGCAAATCCTTGGTTGTGCTCCCTGCAGTGGGACTCCCGACGGTCATTCTTCGCCTCAACAGCCTTCCTCACACATTCTTCAGCAATACGGCTCTTGTTCACAAGTTCAGAGAAGACCCTAATCTCCATCGGTCCAACGGAGCTTAGGATTTCACTTCGAAGTCCTCCCTCATACTTAATACACTTCCATTCCTCGAAGTCTCCCGGAGCTCCCTGACACATGCGGGAAAACCTGAATAGCTCCTCAAATTTGTCTGTATACTCAGATACGGACATAGCACCTTGCTTCAACTGTAGTAACTCCAATTTCTTGGCTGTTCTGGCGGAATTCGGAAAGTACTTCTTATAGAATTCCACTTGGAAGGCATCCCAAGTGATAGAATCATTCCCCTGTTGTAGGAGACGTCGAGCCCCTTGCCACCAATGCGATGCTTCTCCCGTGAGCAGATAGGTAGCAAATTCAACACGCTGCTCTTCAGGCACCAACTGCGCTTGCAGTGCTCGCTCCATGGCCTGAAACCAAGTATCAGCTTCAGTCGGATTGGTGGTTCCCTTGAACTTAGGTGGATTAACCTTTAAGAAAGTTGCCAGTGTCATCAGGCCCTGAGCTTCCCTTCCGCCATTGCCATTATTGTTTATCTGTTGCCCAAGAGCCTCCGCAGTGGCTTGCATAGCAGCAGCCATATTCTCCAACGCCGCCATAAAGTTTACCGGGTTATTCGGGTTGACTTCCGGTTCCTGCGTACTAGTACGATCTCTCTCACGTCCCTGACTGGGTCCACGAGGCGCCATCTGGTTCCTATACACACTAAACAATCGATATCAAGTTGATCAGTCTCAATATCGGAAGTATAGTGTGATCACTACAACTTCGCACAACTAACCAGCAAGTGCACTGGGTCGTCCAAGTAATACCTTACGCGAGTAAGGGTCGATCCCACGGAGATTGGTGGTATGAAGCAAGCTATGGTCATCTTGTAAATCTCAGTCAGGCAGACTCAAATGTATAATGGTGATGAACGCATAAAACATAAAAGATAAAGATAGGGATACTTATGTATATCATTGGTTTAAGAGCTTCAGACAAGTGTATGAAGATGCCTTCCCTTCCGTCTCTCTGCTTTCCTACAGTCTTCATCCAATCCTTTCTTACTCCTTTCCATGGCAAGCTCGTGTAGGGTCTCACTGTTGTCAGCAGCTACCTCCCATCCGCGCAGTGAAAGCTAATGCAAAGCACTCTGTCACAGTGCCGCCAATCACCGGTTTGGTTCCCTCCCCTACCGGAATAGAATCACTCTTTTGCGTCTGTCACTAACGCCCAGTAGGTTACAGGTTTGAAGCACATCACAGTCATTCAATCATTGAATCCTACTCAGAATACCACAGACAAGGTTTAGACCTTCCGGATTCTCTTGAATGCCGCCATCAGGTCCTGCCTATACCACGAAGATTCCGAAGAATCCAAGAGATATTCACCAAGCCTCAGATGCTTGTAGAACAAGAATGGTTGTCAGTCACCTTGTTCATGGGTGAGAATGGTGATGGGCGTCAATCATCACCTTCATCATGTTGAAGAACAAGTGATATCTTGGATAAAGAACAAGTGGAATTTTGAATGGAAGAACAATAGTAATTGCATTAATACTCGAGGTACAGCAGAGCTCCACACCTTAATCTATGGTGTGTAGAAACCCCACCGTTGAAAATACATAAGAACAGTGTGATCATTGGTTTCGGCCCCTAGAGAGGGAACCAGAAGAACCAAGATGAAAATACAATAGTAAAAGGTTCTATATATAGAAAACTAGTAGCCTAAGGTGTACAAAGGTGAGTAAATGACATAAAAATCCACTTCCGGGCCCACTTGGTGTGTGCTTGGGCTGAGCAATGAAGTAATTTTCGTGTAGAGACTCTTCCTGGCGTTTAACTCCAGCTTTTATGCCAGTTTGGGCGTTTAACTCCCATTTAGGTGCCAGTTTGGGCGTTTAACGCTGGGAATTTTGAGGCCGGATTGCTTCGCGGGTTTGGGCCATCAAATCTTGGACAAAGTATGGACTATTATATATTGCTGGAAAGCCCTGGATGTCTACTTTCCAACGCCGTTGAGAGCGCGCCAATTGGGCTTCTGTAGCTCCAGAAAATCCACTTCGAGTGCAGGGAGGTCAGAATCCAACAGCATCTGCAGTCCTTTTTAGTCTCTGGATCAGATTTTTGCTCAGAACCTTCAATTTCAGCCAGAAAATACCTGAAATCACAGAAAAACACACAAACTCATAGTAAAGTCCAGAAAAGTGAATTTTAACTAAAAACTAATAAAAATATAATAAAAACTAAACTAAAACTACTAAAACATACTAAAAACAATGCCAAAAAGCATACAAATTATCCGCTCATCACAACACCAAACTTAAATTGTTGCTTGTCCCCAAGCAACTGAAAATCAAATAAGATAAAAAGAAGAGAATATACTATAAACTCCAAATTATCAATGAAACTAAGCTCCAAATTAGATGAGCGGGACTAGTAGCTTTCTGCCTCCGAACAGTTTTGGCATCTCACTTTATCCTTTGAAATTCAGAATGATTGGCTTCTTTAGGAACTCCGAATCCAGATAGTGTTATTGATTCTCCTAGTTAAGTATGATGATTCTTGAACACAGCTACTTATTGAGTCTTGGCCGTGGCCCAAAGCACTCTGTCTTCCAGTATTACCACCGGATACATACATGCCACAGACACATAATTGGGTGAACCTTTTCAGATTGTGACTCAGCTTTGCTAAAGTCCCCAATTAGAGGTGTCCAGGGTTCTTAAGCACACTCTTTTTGCCTTGGATCACAACTTTATTTCTTTCTTTTTCTTTTCTTTTTCTTTCTCCCCTTTTTTTTCGTTTTTCTGCTTCTCTTCTCTCTTTTTTTTTTTTTGTATTCACTGCTTTTTCTTGCTTCAAGAATCATTTTTATGATTTTTCAGATCCTCAATAACATGTCTCCTTTTTCCTCATTCTTTCAAGAGCCAACAATTTTAACATTCATGAACCACAAATTCAAAAGACATATGCACTGTTTAAGCATACATTCAGAAAACAAAAGTGTTGCCACCACATCAAACTAATTAAGCTAGTTTTAAAGATGAATTTGAAATCCTGTACTTCTTGTTCTTTTGATTAAAAACAGTTTTCATTTAAGAAAGGTGATGGATTCATATTCATAGCTTTAAGGCATAGACACTAAGACACTAATGATCATAAGACACAAACATGGATAAACATAAAGCACTAAAATTCGAAAAACAGAAAAGCAAAGAACAAGGAGATTAAAGAACGGGTCCACCTTAGTAATGACGGCTCTTTCTTCTTCTTGAAGATCCTATGGAGTGCTTGAGCTCCTCAATGTCTCTTCCTTGTCTTTGTTGCTCCTCTTTCATGATCCTTTGATCTTCTCCAATTTCATGGAGGAGGATGGCATGTTCTTGGTGCTCCACCCTTAGTTGTCCCATGTTGGAACTTAATTCTTCTAGGGAGGTGTTCAGTTGCTCCCAGTAGTCTTGTGGAGGGAAGTGCATCCCTTGAGGTTTCTCAGGGATTTCTTGATGAGAGGGGTCTCTTGTTTGCTCCATCTTCTTCTTAGTGATGGGCTTGAGGTCATGCCTTCTCAGTTGAACCGGCTTTGGATGCCATAAATGGTTATGGAAAAGCAAAAAGCAATGCTTTTACCACACCAAACTTAAAAGGTTTGCTCGTCCTCGAGCAAAAGAAGAGGGAAGAGAGTAGAAGAAGAAGAAATGGAGGAGAGGGAGATGGCTTTGTGTTCGGCCATGTATGGGGAGAAGTGGTGGTTTATGAAGGATGGATGTGAGTGGTGAAGAGAAAGAGATGTTGAGGTGATTGGTGAATGGGTGAAGAAGAAGAGAGAGTGGTGGGGTTGTTTGGGGATCCTGTGGGGTCCACAGATCCTTAGGTGTCAAGGAAAAGTCATCCCTGCACCAAATGGCATCAAAATCCACGTTTTGAGCCATTTCTGGCGTTAAACGCCGGGCTGGTGCCCTTTACTGGCGTTTAACGCCAGTCTGGTGCCCCTTTCTGGCGTTAAACGCCCAGAATGGCACCAGACTGGGCGTTAAACGCCCATCTGCTAGCCTGACTGGCGTTTAAACGCCAGCAGGTTCTTCCTCCGGGGTGTGCTGTTTTTCTTCCTGTTTTTCATTCTGTTTTTGCTTTTTTCATTGTTTTTGTGACTTCTTATGATCATCAACCTACAAAAAAAGATAAAATAACAAAAGGAAATAGTTAATTATAAAACATTGGGTTGCCTCCCAACAAGCGCTTCTTTAATGTCAGTAGCTTGACAGATGGCTCTCATGGAGCCTCACAAATGATCAGAGCAATGTTGGAACCTCCCAACACCAAACTTAGAGTTTGAATGTGGGGGTTCAACACCAAACTTAGAGTTTGGTTGTGGCCTCCCAACACCAAACTTAGAGTTTGACTGTGGGGGCTCTGTTTGTCTCTGATTTGAGAGAAGCTCTTCAAGCTTCCTCTCCATGGTGACAGAGGGATATCCTTGAGCCTTAAACACCAAGGATTCTTCATTCACTTGAATGATTAGTTCACCTCCATCAACATCAATCACAGCCTTTGCTGTGGCTAGGAAGGGTCTGCCAAGGATGATGGGTTCATCCATGCACTTCCCAGTCTCTAGGACTATGAAATCAGTAGGGATGTAGTGGTCTTCAATCTTAACCAAAACATTCTCTACAAGTCCAATGGAATCTCTATGGTCTCATTTTGAGCCTCAGATTCCCATGGTTCCTCTTTGAGGAACTCAGAGGAGATTGGTGCACGCCCATTGAGGTCTTCCTCAGTGGCGTCCACCTCCTCTCTTTCCTCTCCATATTCGGCCATGGTTGTGGCTTTGCACTCTCCTTTTGGATTTTCTTCTGTATTACTTGGGAGAGTACTAGGAGGGAGTTCAGTAACTTTCTTACTCAGCTGACCCACTTGTCCTTCCAGATTTCTGATAGAGGACCTTGTTTCATTCATGAAACTTTGAGTGGTCTTTATTAGATCAGAGACCATTGTTGCTAAGTCAGAAGTACTCTGCTTAGAACTCTCTGTCTGTTGCTGAGAAGATGATGGAAAAGGCTTGCCATTGCTAAACCTGTTTCTTCCACCATTATTGTATTGAAACCTTGTTGAGGTTTCTCTTGATTCTTCCATGAAGAATTATAGGTGTTTCCATAGGGTTCTCCTAGGTAATTCACCTCTTCCATGGAAGGGTTCTCAGGATCATAAGCTTCTTCCTCAGATGAAGCCTCCTTAGTACTGCTTGGTGCATTTTGCATTCCAGACAGACTTTGAGAAATCAAATTGACTTTGTTGAGTCAATATTTTATTCTGATTATTTGTTTGTATCTTTCCCAAGCTTCATAGAGGGATTCTCCATCCTTCTGTCTGAAGGTTTGGACTTCCACTCTAAGCTTACTCAATTTTTTTTGAGGTGGAAAGAACTTTGCCAAGAAGGCATTGACTAGCTTTTCCCAAGAGTCCAGGCTTTCTTTAGGTTGATAGTCCAACCATATTCTAGCTCTGTCTCTTACAGCAAAAGGGAATAGCATCAGTCTGTAGACTTCAGGGTTAACCCCATTAGTCTTGACTGTGTCACAGATTTGCAAGAACTCAGCTAAAAACTGATGAGGATCTTCCATTGGAAGTCCATGGAACTTGCAATTCTGTTGCATTAGAGAAACTAATTGAGGCTTTAGCTCAAAGTTGTTTGCTCCAATGGCAGGGATAGAGATGCTTCTCCCATAGAAATTGGGAGTAGGTGCAGTAAAGTCACCCAGCACCTTCCTTGCATTGTTGGCATTATTGTTGTTTTCGGCTGCCATGTCTTCTTCTTCTTTGAAGAATTCGGTCAGGTCCTCTCAGGTTCAGGGTCAGCTTCAACAAGAATGCCTTTGTCTTTGTTCCTGCTCATATGAAAGAGTATGGAATCCTCTATGTCACAGTATAGAGATTCCTGGAGGTGTCAGAGGAAGAAAAATGGAAGACAGAAGTAGAAAATTCGAACTTATCAAAGAAGATGGAGTTCGAATTTTGCATTAAAGAATAGAGTTAGTCCAGAAATAGAAGGATGTGAGAAGAAGGGAAGTAATTTTCGAAAATTAAGTGAAAGATTTTGAAAACATTTTTGAAAAACACTAATTGATTTTCGAAAATAAAAGTGGAAAAGAAATCAAGTGATTTTTGAAAAAGATTTTGAAATTAGAAATCAAAAAGATTTGATTGAAAACTATTTTGAAAAAGATGTGGTTAAGAAGATATGATTGGTTTTAAAAACATGTGATTGAAAAGATATGATTTGAAAACAATTTTCAAAGATATAATTTTGAAGGCAATTTTAAAAGATATGATTTGAAAACAATTTGAAAAGATATGATTTTAAAAATTAATGACTTGCCTAACAAGAAAAGATATGATTCAAACATAAAACCTTCCTTAACAGAAAAGGCAAAAAATGTTCAATCAAATCATTAATTGTTAGTAAGTATCTTTGAAAAAGGAAAGAAATTAATTTTGAAAACATTTGATTGAAAAGATATGATTTGAAAAAGATTTGATTTTGAAAAACTTTGAAAACTTGAAAAAAAAATTGATTTGAAAACAAAATCTTCCCCCTTAGCACCATCCTGGCGTTAAACGCCCAGAATGTGCACATTCTGGCGTTTAACGCCCAAACCTATACCTTTTTGGGCGTTAAACGCCCAACCAGGCACCCTGGCTGGCGTTTAAACGCCAGTCTGTCTTCTTCACTGGGCATTTTTGAATGCCCAGCTTTTTCTGTGTGATTCCTCTGCAGTATGTTCTGAATCTTCAATTCTCTGTATTATTGACTTGAAAAGACACAAATTAAAAATATTTTTGGATTTTTAATAATAGGGAAAAATTAAAATGCAACAAGAATCAAATAACAATGCATGCAAGACACCAAACTTAGCAGTTTGAGCACTACTGACACTAATGCATATGAGAAACAACAAAACACTCAAGTCAATAGAATTCAAAGATCAAAACAAATAAATCATCAAGAACAACTTGAAGATTAATGAAGACACATGCAAAAATTCGAAAAATGCAAGAAGAACAGAAACATGCAATTGACACCAAACTTAAGATGAGACTCTAGACTCAAACAAGAAACATAAAATATTTTTGGTTTTTATGATTTTGTAATTTTTTTGGCTTTTTCGAAAATTAAGTGAAAAGGAAAATAAAGGTATCAAAATTCTTAATGAGAATTCCAGGAATCTTGCAATGTTAGTCTAAAGCTTTAGTCTAAAGGAATTAGACATGGCCGGCTAAGCTTCAGCAGGACATTGCATTCAAGAGCTAAATTGATGAGGATCAATCAGCTTTGGTGATGATAAGAACATCACCTTGAAACACTAGAATTCATTCTTAAGAACTCTGAAGAAAAATACCTAATCTAAGCAACAAGATGAACCGTCAGTTGTCCATACACAAGAACAATCCCCGGCAACGGCGCCAAAAACTTGGTGCACGAAATTGTGATCACTACAACTTCGCACAACTAACCAGCAAGTGCACTGGGTCGTCCAAGTAATACCTTACGCGAGTAAGGGTCGATCCCACGGAGATTGGTGGTATGAAGCAAGCTATGGTCATCTTGTAAATCTCAGTCAGGCAGACTCAAATGTATAATGGTGATGAACGCATAAAACATAAAAGATAAAGATAGGGATACTTATGTATATCATTGGTTTAAGAGCTTCAGACAAGTGTATGAAGATGCCTTCCCTTCCGTCTCTCTGCTTTCCTACAGTCTTCATCCAATCCTTTCTTACTCCTTTCCATGGCAAGCTCGTGTAGGGTCTCACTGTTGTCAGCAGCTACCTCCCATCGCGCAGTGAAAGCTAATGCATAGCACTCTGTCACAGTGCCGCCAATCACCGGTTTGGTTCCCTCCCCTACCGGAATAGAATCACTCTTTTGCGTCTGTCACTAACGCCCAGTAGGTTACAGGTTTGAAGCACATCACAGTCATTCAATCATTGAATCCTACTCAGAATACCACAGACAAGGTTTAGACCTTCCGGATTCTCTTGAATGCCGCCATCAGGTCCTGCCTATACCACGAAGATTCCGAAGAATCCAAGAGATATTCACCAAGCCTCAGATGCTTGTAGAACAAGAATGGTTGTCAGTCACCTTGTTCATGGGTGAGAATGGTGATGGGCGTCAATCATCACCTTCATCATGTTGAAGAACAAGTGATATCTTGGATAAAGAACAAGTGGAATTTTGAATGGAAGAACAATAGTAATTGCATTAATACTCGAGGTACAGCAGAGCTCCACACCTTAATCTATGGTGTGTAGAAACCCCACCGTTGAAAATACATAAGAACAGTGTGATCATTGGTTTCGGCCCCTAGAGAGGGAACCAGAAGAACCAAGATGAAAATACAATAGTAAAAGGTTCTATATATAGAAAACTAGTAGCCTAAGGTGTACAAAGGTGAGTAAATGACATAAAAATCCACTTCCGGGCCCACTTGGTGTGTGCTTGGGCTGAGCAATGAAGTAATTTTCGTGTAGAGACTCTTCCTGGCGTTTAACTCCAGCTTTTATGCCAGTTTGGGCGTTTAACTCCCATTTAGGTGCCAGTTTGGGCGTTTAACGCTGGGAATTTTGAGGCCGGATTGCTTCGCGGGTTTGGGCCATCAAATCTTGGACAAAGTATGGACTATTATATATTGCTGGAAAGCCCTGGATGTCTACTTTCCAACGCCGTTGAGAGCGCGCCAATTGGGCTTCTGTAGCTCCAGAAAATCCACTTCGAGTGCAGGGAGGTCAGAATCCAACAGCATCTGCAGTCCTTTTTAGTCTCTGGATCAGATTTTTGCTCAGAACCTTCAATTTCAGCCAGAAAATACCTGAAATCACAGAAAAACACACAAACTCATAGTAAAGTCCAGAAAAGTGAATTTTAACTAAAAACTAATAAAAATATAATAAAAACTAAACTAAAACTACTAAAAACATACTAAAAACAATGCCAAAAAGCATACAAATTATCCGCTCATCATAGTGCTTCAAAGTACCAAAGGTACACTCATGGACTTCATGCTAGATGTATCGGTTAGATACCCTAACTAGCACAGGCACAGACTCAGAGTATGCATCGAAGCATAAGCAGTTCCATCCCTCAGGCTCACGAGGACGAACTGCTCTGATACCATAATGTAACACCCTAATATTCAAATCCTTATGCTCGAGTCATAAGTCAATGATATTACGGTGGTACGACTCTCGGGTGGATTTTTAATACATAAACATAGTTAATTTTGAAAGGAGTATTAATCGAGAAGCCTGAAAAGAGTAGAAATAAAATCGCGAAGACGTATCACTCACGTTTCGACAACGAACGGTTAAACTGTGAAGTCGAAAGCGATATACGGGCAAGGCATAAAAGAGATTAAGAGATAGATAACAGATAGATATATATAACATAAGTAAATAGCCACTAGTCGCGACCCGCGAAGTTTAGGTCGGCTAGGGTACAGTATGAAAGAAACTGACAACAATATATCCTAATCTCTCCCAAGGAAAACATAAAAGCCTCTATAGGCAAGTTCCAAAAGAGTTCAACACATAATATAATCTCTTCAAAACAAAGGTGGAGAGATTCTAAGCGAAACACAAAGTAGAGAAAATAAGGATCTTCGCCGTCTCTCAGACGAACCGCAGCTCACTTCTGAGCACCTGAACCTGTATCTGAAAAACAAGAGATATATACGGAATGAGAACCCCGGGCCCATGGGTTCCCAGTACGGTAAAAGTGCCAAATAAATACAATGCGCAGCAATAAAAACTCACTAAGCATCCT
Source organism: Arachis stenosperma (assembly GCF_014773155.1). Classification (NCBI taxonomy): domain Eukaryota; kingdom Viridiplantae; phylum Streptophyta; class Magnoliopsida; order Fabales; family Fabaceae; genus Arachis; species Arachis stenosperma. The sequence goes on from NC_080385.1 coordinate 132,255,366, forward strand.
AAACTCCTTTTCACCAAGTATCCAGCCTAGATTCTCACTAATCCATAAATAGGCATCTGTCGTAAGGGGATACTAAATCTAGTTCATGTTACACATGTTTTCCAACTCGCTGATTCTTCCACGAACCAGACTCAGAATCATAAGCAAAACCATCACCAGTTGTTCTGTCTCAGCAACTCTATATCAATACATCATACCCTCGCCTGGAGCTAGTGAAATCACATCACTGCGTCTACCCAGGGGGCTCAAATGATCTCATTCAAAAATCATCATCATTATGCAATCGCATTATCAATTCATCTCATCAAGAACAACCCCCAACATCCACCAACACCATCATGAGGGATCTCTCAGTTGTACAAACACAAGCAATACAGACAAGTAATACACAAATAAGGTACAAGTAGAACAAGTAGCATGTAATCAGGTAACATAGCATATATGATATAGAAATCCAAAACAAATAGGCAAACCCAAACAATTCAAACATATGCAAATGATGTATGCCTGCCTATGGCTGATGATATCATCTGTCGGTTATATAGCCAACCCGACACGTCCTGGTAGCTAACCATGGACAGAAACACCCCTTGCGGAGCAAGTAGGTTTGAGCTACAACCCCCTTGCTACTACCCGCTCAGCCCAGAGCCAGTGGAACAACCACTACTGCGGCTACTACCCAGGCGGGTGTTTAACAGCTCAACCTGGAGCGAGTGGATTCACCACTACTACCGCTACTACCCAGGCGTCACAATCTCTGACCTGGAGCAAGTGGGACGAACCACAACCCTTGCTACTGCCCAGGTATCTTAAGCATTAACCCGGAGCAAGCGGGACGAACCACAACCCTTGCTACTACCCAGGTATCTCAAGCATTGACCCGGAGCAAGCGGGACGAACCACAACCCTTGCTACTGCCCAGGTATCTCAGACATATATTCATTCAAATCTCAATTCATATTATCAGTCCTCATTGTTATCAAATCTCAAACATTAACCTGGAGCAAGTGGGACGAACCCCAACCCTTACTACTACCCAGGTATCAGAGTTACATTCATTCAAAACTCCATGATTAACTCATTTATCATAAACATCATTTTTCGTCTCACACCCGGAGCAAGTGAACTAGCCACTGCTACTACCCAGGGAAACTCGCATCTCAGATAGTGAAAGTGCAAATCACAATTATCATAATTCAGCATAAACATGCATGAATTCTCATCCATGGATCAACATCCATATCAGCCATCCGGCTCACGGTTAAATCCATAACCAGCCAACATTCATAGCATACACAGCTATTCCGGCTCACGGTTCAATCCAGAACCAGCCAATTCATAAACAATCACGGCCCTTCGGCCAATGGCATAACAAGCACTTCCACCACCATCCTCCACATCTCACAAAATCATCAATGATCTCATTGATTATTCATTTTCCCCTTGCTTCACTCGCAAGTTACTCATTCACTAGCCCTTTTCTAATAGCTAGACATATCATAATGATTTAAGATATAAGTGGTGAGATCGGAGGCTTAGAAGTATGAGATTTGGCTTTTAAAACTCAAATATCAACTTTGGCATGAAAACAATGCCACGCGTACGCGTACTCCACGCGCACGCGTGGATGTCCTTAAAAACTCATCGACGCGCAAGCGTCATGCACGCTAACGCGTGGATTAAAAATTTGCCAAATCGACGCGCACGCGTCAACCACGCGTACGCGTGGATACTCTCGTGCCCCAGGCACAAAGCTGGCACAGTTCTGGCACAACTCTCTGGAAAATGGCTGGGCATTGGGTGCAGCGCATCGACGCGCACGCGCACACCATGCGCTCGCGTGGATGGTGCCTTCTCGAAGAACGACGCGTACGCGCCAAGTGCGCCTACGCGTGGAGGGTCATTCTGCTAAAAGAATTTCTAAGTTAAAAGCTACACAATTCACAGATTCAACCCCCAATCTTCCGACGGACATAACTTCCTTATTTTAAATCGTTTTTCACCCGTTCTTCGAATGGCATGGACATCCCGGATCCAATTTCATTTCTAAACAGACTTGGCACAAAACAGAGATCCGTAGTCCAAGTTATGTCCAGTCAAAGTATGCCCAAAAACCATGTTTTCATATAAAACCACAAGTGCCATTTTCAAAACAAGCCATTTTCAACTCTTTTCAAAATCAACCAAAACATGCCAATTTCAACCCTTTTTGAAACCAATCAAAATATACCAAAATCAACATCAAGCCTCCTCAACTCATACATTAACACCTTACCACAATTCACAAAACCGCCATATAACCATCTTTACCCATTTCAAACAAATGGCTAAATTACAAACATATCAAAATGTCATACATCCTTCCTCACCTCAATTTCCAACAATACTATCTCCAATCAACCATCATTATACATAATCAATATCATAATCACTATCACGTGGTTTCACCCACAAATCAACCTTAATCATTCCTCAAGCATATATCACAATATATACCTCTCATGCTCATCATACCATCAAGACATCAATAATCATAATCACATATATGACCACATAATATTTCTCAACCAAAATCAAACATACCTCATCTATACTATTTCACCCAAAATTACCAATTTCCACACTTCAACTCCTCAAACCTCATTATTCAATAACCAACCCAATCATTCATATATTTAGTATATGAAATTCATCCAATCAATTGTGTCATCATACAATGCACACATCAACTTACCTCCCTTACCTCTTTCCGGCCTCCGGCCCAAAATTTACGGCCTCCGGCCCAATTTCACAATTTAAATGCATAAACCACAAATTAATACTCATTACCCAATACATCAATTTTCAATACACCAAGCATACAAGGCCACACAATTCTCAACCCAATCATCAATTCACATTACATACCAACTATGCATATTAGCATCAACCATTTACACAATCCAAACTTAATCCTAGGGGCATCTAGCCTAGGAATTCTCATCACACCACACGGTACTTAAATGAAACTTAAACCGTACCTCTTGTAGCCAAATCAATTGAGCCTCTTCTTTGGAAGTCTCCACCAACCTTAGCCTAAGCCTCACCAAAGTTCCTCAAGCAACACCAATCTCCCAATTGTGCACCAAAACCATCATATGCACTAACATAACCAATATCACATACATCAACCTAGGGCTCATAAAAATGATAAATCACAAGGGTTTGAGCACTTCTTACCTCAGCCCATATGAAGTAGGATAGAACCCACTTAGAATCCATGTTGGAGTATCCCTAAACACCCAAAATCACAAGATTTCAACACTAACTTCCCAAAAACGTGTAACAGTGGGGAATTTCGAAAACTGGGCAGAGATGAATGGAATACTCACCACAAAACTTAGATAGAAATGTAGAGGATGAGAAGAGCGACGCGTGGCCGCAAACGGCTCGTCAATCGGAGCTCTGTAGCTCAAGTTATGGTGGTTTGAAGATCAAAGAGAGTTAGGTTTTCTCTTTCTCTTCTCTCTTCTCAATTCAGCGCCCCAACCCTCTTTTAGGGTAAAAATGAGCTGAAATGCTCATAACTAATGTTTATATATGTTGGGTCTTGGACCCACTTAGGCCCAGTTCACTTATTTTTGTCCGTTGGCCCAACTTTGGGCCAAAACCTTTAACATTAGCGCTCTAAATCGCACTTCAAATATTTCTACCTCCCCTAATCATAATTCCTCATTTCTTAATATTATTTACTCATAATCAATTTTCTCAGCTGCAGTACCAGACAGGTCTCAGCCGGTACTGCCGGTCAAAATTCCACTGCGCGCTTTTACGCAGAAAACTATGTCTTCCGACTCGGAAAAATTCACTGAATCCAAATATCATATTGAAATCATCAAATTCCAATTGCCAAATCTTCCAACCATATTCGCTCCTACTTACTCATTATTTAATTAATTTCGGTTAGACCGGGTATTACAAAATGTGCTAAGTTTTTGGGTAAAAAGTGATTTCTGACTAGATTCGATGGGCCATAACTTGGCCCTTGGACCTCGAAAGTTTGTGAAACTTGTTTTAAAAAAATGGGATTTGTCTAGTTTATTCCGTTCGAAGGACGGACAGAAAAATGATTTCAATCTTGATTTGGAGTTTGAATAAGTTTGACTATGCCTATGAGTAGGATTGTAAAGTGTGTCGGGCACTATATCTCCAGAGTGTGTATGGGCACTATATCCTAATTGGATTGTGATTATTATTAAAATGTGATTGTGAATTGGCAAGGACAGTAGTTAATCGTGCTTGTGTATTGATTTGAGAGTTTTCCCGAGCAAGGATGTTGGTTAATCTCACTTGTTCGTGGTTTTCGAGTAAGAACGGTGGTTAATCCTGCTTACTCGCGGTTTCTCTCGGATGAAAGGTGCACAGGGAACTCAACCTGCGAGGTGTACATGGCACTGAACCCTGTGAGGTGCATAGGACACTTTCCTTGTGATATGTCGGGTTCTAGAAATTTAATCGACACGTGACCTCATAGCCAGTAGGACAGGCATGTATCATATGCATCTATGTGATATTATTTGGATGTACATATTGTATTTGATTTGCCTATATGAATACTTCTGATTAACTGCTAATTATGATACTTGTTGTAATTGCTCTTGATTGTGTTTGAACTTTATTACTTGTGATTGTGACTGGTTAGTTCGAGTTATGGTGGTTTGAGTATTGATTTGATTTTGTGTTAGGTCGGAGGCTATGATTTGATTTGTGTTGGACCGAGGCTGTGATTTGGCTATGTTTGGGCTGGAGGGCATGATTGGATGATTCAGTAGTAAGTTTGGTTAGTCTGGACCCTTGATAAGTAGTGAAATATTAGGGAATGTTATGTTTGATTAAAATTTTTATAATTGATATATGAATTTAGATTTTTGATAAGTAATTGTTGATTTTTGAAAAGATTCTTAAGACGAGCGATGATCACTGAAGTTGAAAACAACTTTCTTTTATATATTTTCTTATGACAATTTTAAAATTTTTCTGATGAGACCATGTGGTTAGGTTCTCATCCCCTACAGTCTTATCTTTTTAGAAAACAGACGAAGAAGCTTATGAAGAGATTACTACACTTTTGGTTATGCGATATCATTATATTAGCTTAGTTATTACTTTTTCCTTGCTATTATTATTATATCTTTGTAAAGAGTGATAGAAGTTGTGATTTTGTAATAAAGCTTTATATATTTATATGTTTGGATTTGGATATATTCAAAATATATGTGGGTATATATATAGGGGATGTATGATGTATCATATGAAAATGACATTCTTATATAAGAATATGAGAATGTATTTATAGTTATTGGATTAGTTTGGATGGATGAGATTAAATATATATAATAAATGATATACAACTAATGCATTTAATATAGTAATTGAATTTATGAGAGAGAATGTATTTAATAACCATTATATTTATAGTTATTAACTTTGATTTTATTAAAATATAGCTAATAAATAAATTAAGATAATTAAAATTCATATAACTATAAAATAACATAATTTTAAAAACGTATACAAGCAATATTTAAAAAAATATTATATGTGTGTCAAATAATTCCGATCCTTTTCTATAAACGTATCTGCCATCTTTCGTTTTTCATTTTTTTAATAATTAAATAATATAGACCAGAGGTCAAATTAAACATACACTATTATAATTATTATTCTTCTATAGGTTATTTATTATACAAATAATTATTATTATTATTCACATAATATTATTCACATAAAAATATATTATTATTATTATGCAAATAATTTATTATAATCATCTTAAAAAACATTCTAAAAGATATTATATTAAAAAAATTATATTATCAAATTGATTTATTATCTCTCTATCATGTTAAAATAATATTTTAAAAAATTATATTATGAAAAATTATATGTTTGAAAATATTATACTCAATTATTATAAATTTTTTTGTTTATTTAGTGTTATAAATGGATATTAATTATTAAGCATATTTTTCAATAATTAAATAATTTAATAGTATCTTTTAATGATTTATTCTATATAAATAAAAATAATTAGCAGTGTAACGTATGTCACACAAATATTTAAAGAAATAAGAAATAGAAAACGGCGGTGATGAGGGTTACTATCCCAATTCTAAATTAAACATTTTGTTCAATATGGTTATTAGTGTATGTTTGTTCCTTATCAAAACAAACAACTAGCAATAATAATTAATTATAATAGTGTATGTTTAATTTGTCCTTTGGTTATATTGTTTAATTATTAAAAAAATGAAGAACTGAAGGTGACGGATTCGTTTATAGAAACGGATCAGAATTATTTAGCACACACAAGTTTTTTAAAAGAATATTGCTTATATACGTTTTTTAAATTATGTTATTTTTATAGTTATCTGAATTTCAATTATTTTAATTTATTTATTAGGTATATTTTAAGAAAATAAAAGATAATAGCTATAAATATATATAATAGTTATTAAATATATTCTCTTATGAATTCAATTATTATATTAGATGCATTAGTTATATATAATTTATTATGTATATTTAATCTCATTGATTGAAACTAATCCAATGGCTATAATTTTTGCGAGAGTAAATTTACCTCTCTATATATATATATATATATATATAAATTTACTCTCGCAAAAATTTTGCAGGTCTCTATCGGGCAGATGCTTCAATTCTGTCCCTATTATTTGTTGAAAACTTTACTATTTCATTTTATTTTAAATTATATGTTAAAAATTTTATGTGTGTTGATTATGTTGAATTTGTATTTGGATTGTGTTTTAATTTGATACATTTTGTTGAATCGTATTAGACTTTTTTTTGATTGTGTAAAATTTTTAAAAAATATTTAAAGTTTAATATCCATAAATACCTGCCGGTATCCGCCTTCTTTATGTAGGGAAATAAATGGTAGGGGTGGCAAAACGGGTCGAGCCCGTCGAGCCGATCTGCTAAACCCGCTAAAAAAGGCGGGTCGAGCTAAGATTTGGAGCCCGCCAAATTAAAAAAATCTGCCAAACCCGCACCACCAAATTGGCGGGACGGGACGGGCCGGTCCGCTAGATCGAAGATTTTTATTTTTATTTTTATTTTTTATTAAATAAAAGAGTGATTGCAATTATAAAATTAATAATTATAGAATTTTTAAACACTTTTTTCATTTTTTGTTTTTACTCTTCTTTTAGTTATTAACTTTATTTATTTTTTTTTACAATTTCGTATATATGCTCAAATTATGTGACTTATTTTTTAAAATAAAGATGATTCTATTGACAAATATTATTTTGAACAATTTTATTAAAATTAAAAATTAAAAAAATAATAAAAAATTATATTATAATTTGACTATTTTTTATTCATATTTGATTTTTTAATTATTATTTTTTAGTTAATTTTAATAATTTTTTTTCAAAAAAAAAAAAGAGTCAAGCGGGCTAGTCCGCCAATCCGCCATAAAACAAGATGGGGCTAGCATTTTGAACCCATTTTAGTTGGTGGGGCGGGTCGATCCGTCCCTTTTATAGGGCGGGTCTAGGCAGGGCAGGACGGGTTGGGGCGAATCGGCCCGCTTTGCCACCCCTAATAAATAGGAATCACTGACGAAAATAGGACAAAAACAAAGAGCATTTTAAATTTTTAACAGACATGGATGGGATGATGGAGTGATCCCCATTTCAAAGAGACTTATTATCATCTCTATTTATAATGGAAACACCTTTGGTAATAAATTCACTTTTTGGCAAAAATATTAATACATTTTTAATAATTATGATTTAAATCGTATTTGCAATTATATTGCAGCTATGTGATTAGGGAAAGGAAAATGTTCCATGACCTAATTTTAGATCCTAATGAGCTACTTATACTAATTAATATATGTAACGTATTTTGTATTTATTGCACCGTATTAATGAAATTTAGGGTATTTTATATTTGAGTAAAGTATCATTTTTATCTCCAATATTTGGGGTAAGTCTCAAAGTTGTCCCTAATATTTAAATTGTTCTATTTAAGTCTCTAACATTTCAAATGTCAATGTTATCCTGCCGTTAGGTATCTGATAACAGAATTGACGGCAGGACAAAATTGATTTAAATAGGACGAATACGTTAGGGACAAAAACGATACATAGAAATAAATTTTAATTTTACTCTTCAATAATATCAACTTTTTACAGTACATAGTTATTCAATTATTTTTTAATCACATCTAAGTAAATTACACTTAATCACATTACTTTTTAGAAAATTTATTTTTTTTATAATTTTACTCTTAAAGATGTTTACTCATTATGAAATATTTGTAGAATGACTAGTACATAAACTTACGAAAAAAATGATACATATACAATAAAGTAATGTGATTCTAGTAATTTTACAAACATTTCATGATGAGTAAAATTTTTAAGAGAAAAATTATAAAAAAAATAAATTTATTTAGAATAAAAGTAATGTAATTAAGTATAATTTACATAGATGTAATTAAAAAATAATTGAATAATTATGTACCGTAAAAAATAGATATTATTGAAGGATATAATTGAAATTTAATTCTATATATCGTTTGTATCCCCAATATTTTCGTCTTATTTAAGTCTCTAACATTTCAAAATCGTCTCAATTTGGTCCCGTCGTCAACTCTGTTAATAGATCCCTAACGGCAGGACAACATTGAGTCAATTTTAAAACGTTAGGGAGTTAAATAGGACGATTTAAACTATAGAGACAACTTTGGGACTTACCCCAAATGTTAGGGACAAAAATAATACTTTACTCTTTATATTTTAATAATATAAGTGGTTAACAATGTTGACTGCTATGCTAGCGTACATATTGTATTATTGTAGAAAAAAATATTCAAAATTAATAGTTTTTAATATGTTCTAAAGTAGATGCACAAAATAGTATTGGGGTAGTAATTGCAATTAAAATTTTGGCACATTAATAACATGAATATTTAAATTTAAGATCTTACATACATTAATCAAGTTTCTTGTTAGTAAACCATTCTTAATTGCTATGTTGAACTGATAATAAAAAATATTTTAAATAATTATTGTTATATTAACAAAAATAATTAAATTTTAAATAAAATACTTAAAATGTCATCTAAACATAAATTTAATTGAACGATTATATAAATATTTTTATATTTTTAGTAGATTAAAATTAAATAATATTAATAAAATATGAAATTTATAATTTATCGTAAATTTATATTTTAGGTATATTATTAAACATTATACATTAACTATACAAATTTTTTGAAAAAAGTTTTTTTCTTCTTCTATTTTTTAGATTATTTTTATAATTACTATTGTAAAATTTAATTCCAATTGAGATTATTTTTAGATTATTTTTGCAATTACTGTTATATACTTTTGTGATTAAGTCATTTAAAATAAAGAATCTGCGTTTACTTAATTAAAAGCTTTGGTTCGTATTTGTGAAGGTTCAATATTCAATAAAGATTGTATAAAATAAAAAGGTTTAGAGGTAAGTAATGCCTAAGCTTTTGGTATGATCATGAAGTGCTAAAAGTTAGAGTGTTACGTATTTCGCATACTACTTATTGACAATGCTATCACTGTCTATGCAACTATATATATAGCGGCAAGAAACGTGTTTTATAGAAGTAATAGTATTAAATTTATATAAGTAACACAAAATTCTATAAGAGAAAAGAAATGGAAGCTAACAATCTATTTAGTATTACGCATACTACTAATTGACAATGATATCACTGTCTATGTAATTATATATATAGTGGCGACAAGCACGCTTTATAGAAGTAATAGTATTAAATTTACAAAAGTAACACAATTCTATAAGGGAATAGAAATGGATGCTAACTATCTATTAAGGTATTACGTGTACTACTGATTGACGATGCTATCATTGTCTATGCAGCTATATATATAGCAATGTCCAACGCGCTTTGTAGAAGCAATAGTATTGAATTTATACAAGTAACAGAAAATTATATAAGAGAAAATAAATGGAAGCTACATATCTATTGAGGTATTACGTGTATTTCTGATTGATAATGTTATCACTGTCTATGCAGTTATATATATAGCAGAGACAAACATTATTTATAGAATTAATAGTATTGAAATTATATAAGTAACACAAAATTCTATAAGAGAAAAAAATAGTGAATACTAACTATCTATTGAGGTATTACACGTACTATTGATTGATAATGTTATCACTGTCTATGTAGCTATAACGCGCTTTATAGAAATACTAGTATTAAATATGTGTGATGTAAACCCTTCAATTTTAATTTTTTACATGGTAAATTAAGTATAATGCTTTGTAAGAATAAATTTCTTGAATTTAGTATAACATTGTTATTGTCGTTACGTAGTAAATATAGTGAATAATTTGTTTTAAATTTATTAAATGTAAAATGTAAATTCAATACACTATGGATTCACAATAATGATATTAGTGTGTGATATATTTAGGGGTAATGTTTACTTGTCTCTTCATAATGGGGATGACAAAAAAAATTCGTAATAAGGGGTACCCATAGAGATTATCCATGACGGAAGAACTAACAAGGACCCACAAAATTTTTACGGAGACGGAGATCTATTCATATGACTAAATGGAGATGGAATTGAGGTATCTGTCTCGCGGAGACCTACAAAATTTCTGCGTAGAGAATTTACCTAAATGCCTATATATATAATTCAAATTTATCTCTAGTATTTGTTGAAAAAATTTCTATTTCATTTTATTTTAATTTGTAAGTTAGAATTTTTATATATATGTTAATTATTTTGAATTTATATTTGGATTGTGTGTTAATTTGATGCGTTTGGTTGGATTGTATTGAATTTTGTTATGATTATGCTAAATTTTTTTATAAAAAATTAAAGTTTAATATTCATAGTTACCTACTGATATCCGCCTCTTCCATGAAGAGAAATAAATGGGAATATGTGATGGAAATAGGACGAGAACGAGAAGCATTTTATTAGACGAGGATGTGGTGATGGAGACATATTGTCATCCCTATTTATAATGGAATCAACTTTGGTAATAAACTCACTCTTTGATAAAAATATTATATTGCAATTATATTTAAGTTACAGTGATTAGAGAAAGAAAAATATTTCAAGACCTAATTTCGGATACTAATGAGCTACTTATACTAATTAATATACATAACATGTTTTGTATATTTTGCACTATATTAGTGAAATTTAGGACATTTTGTATTTTAATAATATAAGTGGTTAATAATGTTGACTACTATTCTAATGTACACATTGTATTATTGTTAAAAAAATATTAAACATTAATATTTTTTAATATGTTCTAAAATAGTTTCACAAAATAGTGTTAATAAGGATGTAATTGCAATTAATTTTTTTGCACATTAGTAATACAGATGTTTAAATTTAGGATCTCATATACATTAATCAAGTCTCTTATTATAGCAAACTATTCGTCATGGCTATGTTGTATTAAAATTATAAAAATATTTTATATAATTATTTAATTATATATTATTACATTAGAAAAAATAATTAATTTTTAGATAAAATAATTAAAATATCATCTAAACTTATGAGTTTAATTAAATGATCGTATAAATTTTTTTATATTTTTAATACATCAAAATTAAACAATATCAATAAAATATGAATTAATAATTTATTGTAAATTTATATTTTAGGTATATCATTAAACATCGTACATTAACTATGGATTTTTAAAAACAAATTTTTTTCTCTTTCTGTTTTTTAGATTATCTTTACAATTACTGTTCTAAAATTTAATTTCAATTGCGATTTTTAGATTACTCAAATTTAAGTTTGATAACTAAACCAAGTCAAAGTATCACAAAAAAAATGAAACCATGCTATTTAAGTTTGACAAACCAAAAATAAAAAAACATAATATATCAAACAAATGGAAGCTAATTTGAGTTCGTTCTTGTTAGACTCTAACAAAATATAAAAGTTTGTTATGTTGTAAAATATAAGCTAAGTAACTTGAAACATCAATAGTCACTTGGCTCTAACTTAACAATGTCATAATTTGGAGTTGACTCTTGTCTATTTTTAGTCAAATTTTTCATCCCTACTTGGTTCTCATTTTTTACTCCTCTGTTATTAGCCATCAAAACTTGTGTCCGATTCTCTAGTTGTAGGTTTATATTAATTTTTCTTGTTCTTGAGGTCGTCACTGCTCCACTTGGAACTGTTTGAAACTAAATATACAATAGTCAAGAACTACTAAAAATAAAACTATATAGCAAAACAAATATAATGCTGCAAAAAATATTAATAAGGGATAAGTATCTTTTTCGCCTTTATGATTTAGGGTGAAAATAAAAATAATTCCTAAGGTATTTATTAAAATAGAATTGATAAAATCATTTCTTAATAATTATTAAGAAGATACTAATAAATTATTGCATACACATGACGAGTTCAAACTTCCAACATTTGATTAAGTTGACGAGTGAAGTAACCACTCGATCGACTCAAGTTAGTAGATGTTTTTTTTTCGATTAGTTGCATGATATTTGCCATTCTTATTTTTATATATAAACCTTATTATTGAATCATTAATCTTGTACATTTTAAATATATAAATTAAAATAAAAATACTATTTGCAATCAAAATCAACTATTACGTATTTGTGTATCTTTAACTTATTTTTAATATGTATTGTTTATTCTAAAATATATTTTATATTAGTGACTAATTTTAGTGCACATCTAACATGGTTATAATTAAAAATATTAAAAGTTATTCTATTTTTTACTTTCTTCATTAATTAAAAATTATTTGTGATATTAATAATTTTTGACTACTCTATCATAATAACTAAGCATTAATGAGCAAAAATAATAGATACATTGATATTTATTATTTAATTTTTTTAATATGTATTTTGTATTTCAACATATATTTTGTATACGTAATTGATTTAATAGTAGGGGTGACAATGGGTAGGGTAGGGTAGGTTTAGATCCAACGCTAACCCTACACGCGGGTTGAGAATATCTCAACCCTAACCCTACCCGCTCTTAACTCGAGGGTACCCAAACCTACCCATGGATTACAGAAAAGATACATTATTATTAAATAACTTGATGATAATTTAAAATAGAACTAACTTTTACGTAAAAAAAATATTAAATTATCAATTAATGATTTTTTTAGTAGCTAAGGATCTTTTGCATTTAGTGAAAGGTCTATGATTCAACATCGACTTAAACATTTTTTTATATAAGTATATAACATATACATATATAGAGTACAGTTCAAACTTCCAACATTTGATTAAGTTAACGAGTGAAGTAATCACTCGATCGACTCAAGTTAGTAGATGGTTTTTTTTTCCATTAGTTGCATGATTTGTCATTCTTATTTTTAGATATAAACTTCATTATTGAATCATTAATTATTTACATCTTAAATATATAAATTAAAATAAAAATACTATTTGCAATTAAAATCAACTATTACGTATTTGTGTATTTTTAACTTATTTTCAAAATGTATTGTTTATTCTAAAATATATTTTCTATTAGTAACTGATTTTAGTGCACATCTAACATGGTAATAATTAAAAATATTAAAAGTTATTCTATTTTTCTCTTTCTTCATTAATTAAGAATTATTTGTGATATTAATAACTTTTGACTACTCTATCATAATAATTAAACATTAATGAGCAAAAATAATAGATACATTGATATTTATAATTTAATTTTTTAATATGTATTTTGTATTTCAACATATATTTTATATACGTGATTGATTTAATAATAGGGGGTGGCAATGGGTAGGGTAGGGTTTAGATCCAACCCTAATCCTACCCGCGGGTTAAGATTTTTATATAAACTCAACCCTACCCTACACGCGGGTTGAGAATATTTCAACCCTAACCCTACCCAATTTTAACCCGTCTGTACTCGAGCCTACTCGTGGGTTACAAAAAAATACACTATTATTAAATAACTTGATAATAATTTAAAATAAAACTGACTTTTACGTAAAAAAATATTAAATTATCAATTAATAATTTTTTTAGTGGCTAAGTATCTTTTATATTTAGTGAGATGTCTTTGATTAAACATCCACTTAAACATATTTTTATATAAGTATATAACATATACATATATAGAGTGCGGTTCAAACTTCCAACATTTGATTAAGTTGACGAGTGAAGTAATCACTCGATCGCTTCAAGTTAGCAGATGATTTTTTTCCTATTAGTTGCATGATATTTGTCATTCTTATTTTTAGATATAAATTTTATTATTGAATCATTAATTATGTACATTTAAATATATAAATTAAAATAAAAATATTATTTGCAATCAAAATCAACTATTACGTATTTGTGTATTTTTAACTCATTTTCAATATATATTGTATATTCTAAAATATATTTTATATTAGTAACTTGTTTTAGTGCACATCTAACAAGGTTATAATTAAAAATATTAAAAGTTAATTCTATTTTTCTCTTTTTTTATTAATTAAGAATTATTTGTGATATTAATAATTTTTTACTACTCTATCATAATAATTAAATATTAATGAGCAAAAATAATAGATACATTGATATTTATTATTTACTTTTTTTTAAATATGTATTTTTTATTTCAATGTATATTTTATATACGTGATTGATTTAATAGTAAGGGGTGGCAATGGATAGGGTAGAGTTTAGATCCAACCCTAAGCCTACCCGCAGGTTTATATTTTTATATAAACTCAACCCTACCCTACCCGCGGATTGAGAATATCTCAATCCTAACCCTACCCAATCTTAAATCATGTGTACCTGACCCTACTCGTGGGTTACAGAAAAGATACAATATTATTAAATAACTTGATGATAATTTAAAATAAAACTGACTTTTATGAAAAAAATATTAAATTATCAATTAATGATTATTTTTTAGTGGCTAAGGATCTTTTGCATTTAGTGAGAGGTCTTTGATTCAACATCCACTTAAATATATTTTTATATAAGTATATAACATATACATATATAGAGTGCGGTTCAAACTTCCAACATTTAATTTAGTTGACGAGTGAAGTAATCACTCAATCGACTCAAGTTAGTAGTTGGTTTTTTTTTCATTAGTTGCATGATATTTTTCATTCTTATTTTTAGATATAAACTTTATTATTGAATCATTAATTATGTACATATTAAATATATAAATTAAAATAAAACTACTATTTGCAATCAAAATCAACTATTACATATTTGTGTATTTTTAACTCATTTTCAATATGTATTGTTTATTCTAAAATATATGTTATATTAGTGACTGATTTTAGTGCACATCTAACATGGTTATAATTAAAAATATTAAAAGTTATTCTATTTTTTTCTTTTTTTATTAATTAAGAATTATTTGGGATATTAATAATTTTTTTCTACTGTATCATAATAACTAAGCATTAATGAGAAAAAATAATAGATACATTGATATTTATTATTTAATTTATTTTTAATATTTATTTTGTATTTCAACATATATTTTGTATACGTGATTGGTTTAATAGTAAGGGAGACAATGGGAAGGATAGGGTGGGGTTTCGATCTAACCCTAACCCTACCCGCGGGTTGAGATATTTATACAAACTGAACTCTACCCTACGCGCAGTTTAAGAATATTTCAACCATAACCATACCCGCTCTTAACCCGTGGGTACCAGATCCTACCCGTGGATTATAGAAAAGATACACTATTTTTAAATAACTTGATGATAATTTAAAATAGAACTGACTTTTATGTAAAAAAAATTAAATCAATTAATAATTTTTTTAGTGGCTAAGGATCTTTTGCATTTAGTAACATGTCTATGATTCAACATCCACTTAAACATATTTTTATATAGGTATAGAACATATACATATATAGAGTGTGATTCAAACTTCAACATTTGATTAAGTTAACGAGTGAAGTAATCACTCGATCGACTCAAGTTAGTAGATGATTTTTTTCCCATTAGTTGCATGATTTGTCATTCTTATTTTTAAATATAAACCTTATTATTGAATCATTAATTATGTACATCTTAAATATATAAATTAAAATAAAAATACTATTTATAATTAAAATCAATAATTACGTATGTATGTATTTTTAACTTATTTTCAATGTGTATTGTTTATTCTAAAATATATTTTATATTAGTGACTGATTTTAGTGCACATCTAACATGGTTATAATTAAAAATATTAAAAGTTATTCTATTTTTCTCTTTCTTCATTAATTAAGAATTATTTGTGATATTAATAACTTTTGACTACTCTATCATAATAATTAAGTATTAATGAGCAAATATAATAGATACATTGATATTTATTATTTAAATTTTTTAATATGTATTTTGTATTTCAACATATATTTTTGTATACGTGATTGATTTAATAGTAAGGGATGGCAATGGGTAGGGTAGGGTTTAGATCCAACCCTAACTATACCAACGGGTTGAGAATTTTATATAAACTCAACCCTACCCTAAACGCGGGTTGAGAATATCTCAACCCTAACCCTACCCAATCTTAACCCGTGTGTACCCGACCCTACTCGTAGGTTACAAAAGGGATACACTATTATTAAATAACTTGATGATAATTTAAAATAGAACTGTCTTTTACGTAAAAAAATATTAAATTATCAATTGATGATTTTTTTTAGTGGCTAAGGATCGTTTGCATTTAGTGAGAGGTCTTTGATTCAACATCTACTTAAACATATTTTTATATAAGTATATAACATACATATATAGAGTGCTGTTCAAACTTCCAACATTTGATTAAGTTGACAAGTGAAGTAATCACTCGATTGCCTCAAGTTAGTAGACGATTTTTTTCCATTAGTTGCATGATATTTGTCATTCTTATTTTTAGATATAAAATTTATTATTGAATCATTAATTATGTACATCTTAAATATATAAATTAAAATAAAAATATTATTTGCAATTAAAATCAACTATTACGTATTTATGTATTTTTAACTCATTTTCAATATATTTTGTATATTCTTAAATATATTTTATATTAGTGACTGGTTTAAGTCCACATCTAATATGGTTATAATTAAAAATATTAAAAAAAATTTTATTTTTCTCTTTCTTCATTAAATAAGAATTATTTGTGATATTAATAACTTTTGATCACTCTATCATAATAATTAAGTATTAATAAGCAAAAATAATAGATACATTGATATTTATTATTTACTTTTTTAATATATATTTTATATTTCAACATATATTTTATACACGTGATTGATTTAATAGTAAGAGGTGGCAATGGATAGGGTAGGGTTTAGATCCAACCCTAACCCTACCCGGAGGTTTATATTTTTATATAAACTCAACCCTACCCTACTCGCGGGTTGAGAATATCTCAACTCTAACCCTACCCAATTTTAACTCGTGTGTACTCGACCCTACTCATGGGTTACAGAAAAGATACAATATTATTAAATAACTTGATGATAATTTAAAATAGTACTGATTTTTACCTAAAAAATATTAAATTATCAATTATTGATTTTTTTAGTGGCTAAGGATCTTTTGTATTTAGTGAGAAGTCTTTGATTCAACATCCACTTAAATATATTTTTATATAAGTATATAACATATACAAATATAGATAGTGGTTCAAACTTCCAACATTTGATTAAGTTGACGAGTAAAGTAATCATTCGATCGACTCAAGTTAGTAGATGGTTTTTTTCCCATTAGTTACATGATATTTGTCATTCTTATTTTTAGATATAAACTTTATTATTGAATCATTAATTATGTACATCTTAGATATATAAATTAAAACAAAAATACTATTTGCAATTAAAATCAACTATTACGTATTTGTGTATTTTTAACTTATTTTCAATATGTATTATTTATTTTAAAATATATTTTATATTAGTGACTGATTTTAGTGCACATCTAATATGGTTATAATTAAAAATATTAAAAGTTATTTTATTTTTTCTTTTTTCATTAATTAAGAATTATTTTTGATATTAATAACTTTTGACTATTCTATCATAATAACTAAGCATTAATGAGCAAAAATAATAGATACATTGATATTTATTATTTAATTTATTTTTAATATTTATTTTATCTTTCAACATATATTTTGTATACGTGATTGATTTAATAGTAGGGGTGACAATGGGTAGGGTAGGGTAGGGTTTAGATCCAATCCTAACCCTATCCGCAGGTTGAGATTTTATATAAACTCAACTCTACCCTACCCACAGGTTGAGAATATCTCAACCCTAACCCTACTCGCTCTTAACCCATGGGTACCCGATCCTACCCGTGGGTTACAGAAAAGATACACTACTATTAAATAACTTGATGATAATTTAAAATAGAATTGACTTTTATGTAAAAAAAAAAAATTATTAAATTATCAATTAATGATTTTTTAGTGGCTAAGGATCTTTTGTATTTAGTGAGAGGTCTTTGATTCAACATCCACTTAAACATATTTTTATATAAGTATATAACATATACATATATAGAGTGTGATTCAAACTTCCAACATTTGATTAAGTTGACGAGTGAAGTAATCACTCGATCATCTCAAGTTAGTTTATGGGTTTTTTTCCCAATAGTTGCATGATATTTGTCATTCTTATTTTTAGATATAAACATTATTATTGAATCATTAATTATGTACATCTTAAATATATAAATTAAAATAAAAATACTATTTGCAATCAAAATCAACTATTACGTATTTGTGTATTTTTAACTCATTTTCAATATGTATTGTTTATTCTAAAATATATTTTATATTAGTGACTGATTTTAGTGCGCATCTAATATGGTTATAATTAAAAATATTAAAAGTTATTCTATTTTTCTCTTTCTTCATTAATTAAGAATTATTTGTGATATTAATAACTTTTGACTACTCTATCATAATAATTAAGCTTTAATGAGAAAAAATAATAGATACATTGATATTTATTATTTAATTTATTTTTTATATGAATTTTGTATTTCAACATATATTTTGTATCCGTGATTGATTTAATTGTAGGGGTGGCAATGGGTAGTGTAGGGTAGGGTTTAGATCCAACCCTAACCCTACCCACTCTTAACCTGTGGGTACTCGACCCTACCTATGGGTTATAGAAAAGATACACTATTATTAAATAACTTGATGATAATTTAAAATAGAACTAAATTTTATGTAAAAAAAAATATATTAAATTATCAATTAATAATTTTTTTTAGTGGCTAAGGATCTTTTGCATTTAGTGGGAGGTTTTTTATTCAACATCCACTTAAACATATTTTTATATAAGTATATAACATATACATATATAGAGTGCGATTCAAACTTTCAACATTTGATTAAGTTGACGAGTGAAGTAATCACTCGATCGACTCAAGTTAGTAGATGGTTTTTTTTTCCATTAGTTGCATGATATTTGTCATTCTTATTTTTACATATAAACCTTATTATTGAATCATTAATTATGTACATCTTAAATATATAAATTAAAATAAAAATACTATTTACAATCAAAATCAACTATTACGTATTCGTGTATTTTTAACTCATTTACGATATGTATTGTATATTCTAAAATATATTTTATATTTGTGACTGATGTTAGTGCACATCTAACATGGTTATAATTAAAAATATTAAAAGTTATTCTATTTTTCTCTTTCTTCATTAATTAAGAATTATTTGAGATATTAATAACTTTTGACTACTCTATTATAATAATTAAGTATTAATGAGCAAAAATAATAGATACATTAATATTTATTATTTAATTTATTTTTAATATATATTTTATATTTTAACATATATCTTATTTACGTGAATAATTTATTAGCTAATTTTTTGTCTACATTTGATATAATTTTTATTTATTATATAATTATTTATATAATAAAAATGATAAGAATTTGGTTTACAATCTTTTTTAAATATCTTGCATCATATAAAATTTAAATTAATATATATAATATTTAATTAATAAACAAAGAAATAATAATTTTTCATTCCAACCAAACAAGAGAAAGTATCATATGCATTTGAAGTTCAATATTTCTAACCTTGATTTGAGTTTGAGCAAAGAAAATGTGGCAGGTCAAAAGGATTCATGTTTGCTTTGTACATAAGCTTAACATTAGTGCCAATATTGCTCAGCAACCTTATTTGTTTTTCCATTACTTGTTCTGTTTGAAGTTTGGATAACTTCATCATTTCTATTCTATTCTTCTCCACCTCTACTGAAAATCCAAATTTTAAATTAATAATATCAAAAAAAGCAAATGAAATAGATAAATAGAATTATGGATATACAAATTAATGGAACATGATAAATAGTATATTTTTTAAAGAATTCTTTTTAAAAAGATAATCCATATGAGCCGAATGTTATTATATAATTTTGTAATTGTTTTTTATATAATCCATTTATTTCAAATATTAGGATTTTATTCAACTAATGAAAAAAAATAAAAAATATAGAATAATTACATTCTTGTAGTGTGTTTCCCTTTTCACTAATAGCCATTTGCAGTTTTAGTTTATTCTGCTCTAGCAACAATGAAGGATGTTCATTTTTGAGAACATCAATTTTTTGAACAAGATCAGCTATCTCATCCTGCATATCAAAATCTCAAAATCAAAATTGTCATAATAGAGAGAAAAAACACATCCAAAATCACTTTTACTTAAAAGAGAAGTACTTTTTAAACAGAGCAAAAATTACTTATAACAACTTGTTTAAAAAAATTACCTGAAGGATATATATATATAATAATAATAATAATAATAACGATAATAACCTCATGTTTTACCTCTAAAACTTTTAGTTTTCCTTCCAAAATCACCACATAGAGTTCTTTTTTGATTCTGGATTTCTGTGCTAAAACTTGACTTGAGATCGATCTGCACATAGTAAAAATGAAAAAAAAAAGTTCTATAAAGAATGAAAGAATCTAATTTTTTATTCATATATGGTACTTGATATATATATTTCTTTTGACATCTTAGCATTTTTGCTTTTTGTTTTTATTTTTTAAAAATATTTATGTTTGAAAGATTTTGTGAGAAAATAGTGAAAATATTGAAGAATCAAATTTTTTTAATTTTCAAATTTTGTAAAGAAAACTAAAAATCTTAATTATAATGCTATCTTTTATTTTTTAAATTATTCTGGAATTATAAATTGATCTAAAAGGTATCCAATAGAAAAATCTAGACAACTATATATTTGTAATTAGCATATACTTTTTGAGATTCTCATCAGCATTCTCTTCTTGTTGATCAATAAGAATTTAATTCACACCAACATCAATTGTGTTGTGAGTTGAATTTACAACATTATTAAGATTGCAAAGTTGGAGATTTGGGTTATTGGTGCCCTATTACTGCTGCTTGAACCTGCAAAGTCAGGGCCTTTATTCCAATAAGGATGCCATAGTTGGAGAAATGATTTAACTATCCCTGATCTCAAAAGTTTTGATGATGGATTTTCAGGAGGCATGCATACTTCATCAATCTTTGTAACACCCTAACTACCAAAGCTCACGCTTCCGGCTGCGCAACTCTGATAGCTCGGACATTACGACGACACTTATAATATTTAATACTAAAATATGAGCCTGTTTAAAAACTTTAAACCGCAATACCATTCCCAAAAATACTTTCGCCATACAACGTACGTCCATACATACCATACAACTTACAGAAACTCATAAAGAGTACATCCATATATATACATACATATATATATAAATAATATTACAGACACTAACCAATACAATTCCTATCCCTCTTATAGAATATATCAAGATAAAGACGAGGGTACAATAATTAATAATCCAAAGCAATACAGAACATCACAACAATAACTAAATAAATTCTTCGTAACTTCTGCGCCCATATCCTGAAAGGGGAAAAATGTAAGGGGTGAGAACATCATCCTCGAAAGGGTTCTCAGTAGAGGGTTTTTGGGAATTACTGTAATAGGATACATGAAGATAAACCGTACCAGTGATTAATAACCATCTTATGCCTCTTTTCAAAAACAACAGCTTACAATAAAATTAAAGTCAGAAATCTTTTCTGAAAGAGGAACCGTTCAATTTTCAAAACATCAAAAGCCTTTCAAAAGGTTTATCTAAAATGAACCAAAATAGCCTTTCATATTTTATTACAAATCCGAAACACAAAACCGAAGTCAACCATCGGTTCATCTCATTCCAACCACGGCCCTAGGCCCAAACAATCCAACCATCAACCAATCACCACAATCCAACCGTTAACCAATCACCACAATCCAACAGGGTCCCAGATGCAAACACAGATAGGAAGTTCGAGCACCAACAAACAGTTACAGCAAGTAGAACAATTAGCAGTTAATCACAAAGGCAACCCAAATACAATATGCACACTCAAACAATGTCACATAGATGCATATGATGCATGCCTGTCCCTAGTGGCTGATGATATCATCTGTCGGTTACCAAGCCAACCCGACGTGTCCGGTAGCTAACCCGGATACAGTCTCTCTGTTACGCATTATTATCATTAGAGGGTATCTGCGCCCTGTCGCCATTAGAGGGTATATGCGCCCTGTCGCCATTAGAGGGTATATGCGCCCTGTCGCCATTAGAGGGTATCGGTGCCCTGTCACCCTTACAACCAGAGAGAAAACACAAGCATACTCGCTTACAACTTTCATCTCAGCCATTCGGCTCACGGTTCAATTCAGAACCAACCAATTTACCAATAAATACAGCCCTTCGGCTTAAATTCATAATTCATAGCCAGCCATACGGCTTATAACTCATTCGGCAATCAGCCATAAATCAATATCACACACAGCCATTCCAGCTCACGGTTCAATCCAGAACCGGCGAATATTCATAATCATACACAGCCATTCTGGCCCATAACAAAAATAGTACTTCCATCATTCAACATCATCAAATTCATAAAACCGGCATTTAAGCCATAACTCACTTTCCTCAAGCCATTTCACTTTGAAATCAAATTTTTAACTCTTTTCAGCCTTGACTTTAAATATCTCATTTCTCAAATCATCTCAGGCTCATAAGCCAAATTTACTCAAAGTGATTTCTCTTTTAAAACAAAGCCACTCTCGGCATTCTCTTTCCAAAACTTCCAAAACCATGGCAAGTTAAGGATTTATTCCAAAGCATTCGAAATCACCCATCCAACAATGGGATTTTATAACAAAAGTTTCTTGGCAGAGTCCCAAGTCTTTAGGGAAGGTTAACCTATATCAATTCCTTAAAATTCATTGAAACTCTTAAAATCATAGATTCTCGGTTCAAGTAAATAAAACTGAATTTACTATAAAACCGGCCATACAAAATCACAAGTTCCAACCCGGTCCAAAAATCAACTCTTTTGAAACGGAACCGGTTCATTTAAATCAAACCACTTTCAGATTTCTTTTTGGAACCCATTTTTCCAACTCGTCCAAAATGCCTCAAACTTGATTACTCAATCAAAAGTCTAGGTTCCTTTAAAAATCACTAAAAACTCCTTTTTATATTGAAATCAATGTTAGAGCATCATTCTTTCCTTCAGTGATTCAAATGGTAAAAATAGTTCATTTCTAAATAAGCCGAACTCAACGCATAAGGTTCATTAAATAAGTTAAGTTTGAAAACATAAATATTCTCTTAATAAATCAAATAATACAATTTCTCAAATCTAACCCTTTTTAAATAACTTTACAAACAAGTATAGGATTTTGTAGAAATTTCGACAGCACCTCCCCTAAAACTTGGACTTTTGCCACCCGGTTCGGGTCCCTGCTAAGCCATTTCTCATTCCTTTTCAGCAGCTCAAAACCAGAATTCAATTTAAAGCAAGCTAAATCCAACAATCGCCTCAGTGGCATATCTCAAAGATACCATTTCAAAATCAACTCAATATCAATCGATATAACTCATTTCCAAAGCTTTAAAGAAACGGTTCAATAACAAATCACTTGTCCAAAACCAACTCAATTAAAATGAACCAGGCTAAATTCAAAGGTACATTCAACTTTTCAAATCATCAAAATAATTTACTCAAATCAAATCAATCCTCAACGGATTTAACTCAGATTTCAAATCTTTAAAGAATCAACTTCAAACATTACATTTCACAAGCCGCACAACAATTCAGCCAAATCAACATCCATAATCATTCGAGTTAATCAAATAATACATAAGGCAGATACAATCACTAAATACACAATATCTCACATCAGTATCCATATGTAATAATTCCAATACATAAAACATAGTTTTTGGAAAGCGCCCCTACCTCAAAGCGCAAATCCATAACTCAAACGCCTCACAGAGTCCTTTCCGCCTCAGCCCGAAATCATCAACAACCGAAATCTCAGCTTCAAGCCACATCCGCAATAACCATAGCGACACTAATCGCAACATACAATAATCAGGACTCGACCCCACGTTATCAAAACTCATATTCATTAACCGAACACAACAGAATACTAACGCGAGGCTTTCCGAAACATAAATACTTACTGAACTAGCGAAACGAAGCAATTGCGATTTCGAACCGGCGGCAGCAACAGCTCCGGCGGCGGCCAGAAACTCTGGTGGGTCAACTAGAAAAATCGCACAGCATCAAAACCATCTCGAAAACCAAAAAGGCAGAAACCTCAAATGAAACCCTTACCGGAAAACATTTCCGGCGACGGCAGCAAGGTCTCAAGTGGCAGAAACTCTGCCTGGAGCTTCAGCGGTGATCCCGGAAGTCATAGAACCATCTCCGGCGGTCAGAAACACAGAGGCACAGCGTCCCCCTTTGAAAGTGACTCCTGCGGCGGCCAGAACCTTTTTCCGGCGGCGGTGAGACCCCAACAGCGGCGGCTAGGAGGGCGGCGGTCACATCTGTCAGCCAGGGAAACTCCGGTGGCGACGAACCCCAGCAGAGGCAGACAGCAACTCCAGTGGTCCTCTCCGGCGACGACACCAGCGACGCTGGCGGCGAGCAGGTCAGCGACTGGGTGGCGTGACTCTTTCCTCCCATCGCGGTCATCTCCTTCGCCTCAGATCTGCTCTACAACGGCGCAGGGAAGGCGACGCGGCTGGGCTGGGTGTAGCTTCCGTGGTGATGGCGAGGCAGAATGGTGACCCAGGCTTCACAGACAGCGGCTGAAGGGCGCGGTTTCCACCCTCTATCGCGACCTTCTCTCTCGCCTGGGTTCTGACGGCGATGCGGCGGCCATGGTGGCGCCCAGCGCGCGGCGCGACGAGCTTCCCTCCTCCTCTCCTCATCCGCCACTCAGCCCCTCTCTCTCTGTTCCGTTTCCATTGGAGAGAGGTGTGTGTGTTTTGCTACGCTGAGGGAGGGTGAGGCTGCTGCCCTTTTCCTTTTTCCCCTACAGCTGCTTGTGAATAGAGATAAGGGGGGAAGAGGTGTGTTGCTGATGGGGGAAACCGGGTCGGGTAACGGGTCGCTGGGTTAGGGTTTCATTTTTGAAAATTAGGGTTAAGGGCATTATGGTAATTTCACATAAAATTGGGAATAATATAGTAATTAAAACCCAAATTAAATCCAACACTAATTGTATATAGAAAATACTATTTGCCCACCAATCATACAAATTATTTTTCGTAAAATGCCCAAATCAAAATAATTAGAAGTAATATAATTAAACCCTTTATTTTCCAAAGTGGCAACATTAATATTTAAAACATTACTTATTTAATCCCAATCATATAAAATCTTTATTATTTCATAACTATCAACTTTATACTTTAAATATAGAAAATAATCCAATAATTATAAAATTGGATAATAATCATAACTTATCTCAAATCCAATTAATCAAAACTTGCCTTAATTATCTTTAATAAAATAATCTCTGAAATTAAGGCTATAAATAACTGTAGGATTTGAAACTTGCTCATAATAAGACTTTTCAAAGATTTTGGGTCTTACATTCTACCCACCTTATAAAAATTTTCGCCCTCGAAAATTGATACAAAATGAAAGAAATTCCATAACAGTTCACCCTTGAACACATTTAAGGAAGAAGCAAAAATATCTCAATATAATTATATATACAATTTTCAAATACTTTGATTGTCATAAGCATAAGGATGTAAAGGTAGGAGTGTAATTGCAAAGCAAACGTCACAAGGTAGGCTCAATGTACAAGATAACATGGGTCAATCATGTGATAGAAGGGCAAGGCATCAAAGGCCATCAAACAGGATGGAGTTAAAACGACGTGCTTAACCTCCGCACACTAATCTCATATTAACCTCAAAGTTTCAACTTTCCAACTCCATCAAGCACTTTACAAACCCCAAGTCAATCACAAGCCTGGCAACCACAAACCCGTTCGCAAGGAACAAATCGCCCACAACTCATACGTTGCACACCTACCGTTTCAACTTCCATATACACATATCACGTCTTAAAGAACTAACGTATCGCGTCACTACGTCTATAAATCGCACGTGATATCAAACAATTCTCGAGTCTACTCAGAAGGATACAAGATTCTAGCAAGGAGAAACGATATCAAGGATAGTACTCATAGATTAGAAAGAATATATCCAATTCCAGACAAACAAGGATGCTCAAGCAATGAAGTTTGCTAGAAATGAATCAATTGACAACTTCAAGATAACCCTTGGATCAAGGAAATTCAATAGGATCAATAGGAAGGAAAATCAGCGCATTAGTTTGAAGCAATTTCAAGCTGAGTCGAAGAAGTAAGGGATTTACAGAAAAGAATATTTCAAACCCAAGACAAGCTCACAGAACTCAAGAGCATAATCACTATACTTTCGAATACATTGTTCTTAAAAGAATCAAAACTTATAAAAATATCACTTCGCAGTCTGAAAGAGAAGTTAAACAACAAACATCCTTCAAGAGAGTAACAAAAGCATAAACGTGGCTTTGCTTCGATACGATTTCATGTTGAAGTAGATTATGTAGAGTTCCAAAAACAAAATGCACACAACTTTGGCTAAGAGCTAAAATATTTCCTCAAATATTTTAGAAAGACAATTAGATGCACAACTTAACCAAAAGCAGTTCATAAAAACTCGGAAGAGAGATCGAATGCTCGTTCAAAAATTCTCAAAATCCATATTCAAACAAGCGTGTATAACATTTATAGCGAGGACAAAAGAGGAAGTTAAACTCTCTTTAGAAAAGAAATTCCGAGATAAAATTTTGCTTACAATTTGGTAATAAAATAAGTGGTGCGTTACAAACGAACAGGTTTCCATTAAACAATGAAGCTTCTCAAAACTTCATTTAAAATAGTACATGTCAACTTTAAATCGTCTTTGTCAAAATTGAACAATGGCTTCAATTTCAATCAAGCAACAGAAAAATAAATTCAGTTTAGAATTTACTCAAAGCGAATTCAAAACTTCCTTAAAAATTTAAAACAAGACCCCAAAAGTATACTTGAAATCACCATTTCCAAAAGGATATTCAAGAATATTAGGATGTACTTAAGAAGGAGTCAAGCCATACAAGGAAGAATCTTAAACCAAAGTAGTTCAAACAAGATTCACTAGGCATGAGTCATCAAACAAGCTTTCCATTGATCCAAAAGAATACTAAGCCTTAGGAAAAGACCAATCAATCATTAGAAATTTTTCAAAGATAATTCTTTGATTAAAAACTCTTGTAAAAACAATGGGAGGATAGACGATGCACGAAATTGAAACAAATCAAGCTGACTCACATAAGAGTGAGATTCACAAGAGAGGACGAACCAAGATCAATGGTAATGTTCACAAGATGTAAAAGACTAGTTAAAAACAGAATCTCGTATGACATCCATAGAGGTGAAAAGCTTAAGAAGGAATCAGTCTATTCATAAGAAGAAAGCTATGAGTCCAACATTTTCAAAAGAACAACAATGGCATGAACCTTGTAGTATGCTAAACCAGACTCAAATCAAAATGAATTAAGTGAAGTTTATCAAACGAAACTCAACCGGAATAAAAGCAAAAAAAATCCTTTCTTTCCAGAATTTCGAAAAATATCCAAATACACAATCAAATAAAGATGTCCATTGGAACTATAGTAAAATTACTAGAAAGTCAAATTTACTTTTAAAGTAAGTGCAATTGTGTAAACCAGTAAAAGTACAGGCAAGATATTAAAAAGAAATAGTTGTTAAACTGTATAAATAATTTCAAAGTCTCATATATAGAAAAGTATATATCTAATCAACAGCAATTTATAAAATTTAAAAATTGGTTGTGATCACTGTCAAGTAAAAGAAAAACTGAATCAACAATTTCTCAAAAAATGAAATCAGAACCCGGAGTTAAAAGTCACAGCACATTAAGACAAGTTCAAGGCTATATCAAAGAATACTTGAATCAAGAAGGACTCAAATAGAAAAAGATAGATACAACAAGGATCTCAAACAAGCATATGCACTTAGGATCAAACAAGAATGCATATGAATAAGGGAATAGAGTAGAAATATCAAACTACTTTTCAAAAGGAGTAGCAAACATGAATTTCAAGTTAGGACATGAAAGAACAGGTCGACTCGAACAGAATTCAAGATACACAACTGAATAGCCTCGAGAAATAGTTTCTAGCGTTCCCAGAACCCGCGATTCGCTTAACTCAAAACTCGAATTTCATCTATGATAACTCATTAGTGCTTTCATATACAAAATTCACTAGTATTAAGCCGGCCAAACTTAATACCAAGAATTATGCAATGCAAGACTAACATCGTTAATCAATAGACCGTCATGTGCATAAAGCTCTAATTCTCGTCATTCGACAAGACCTAATACATGACAAACGCTCAGAGCATATAATTGAAGCATAGTCAGTCCATTCCACAGGCTCTACAGGAAGAACTGCTCTGATACCATAATGTAACACCCTAACTACCAAAGCTCACGCTTCCGGCTGCGCAACTCTGATAGCTCGGACATTACGACGACACTTATAATATTTAATACTAAAATATGAGCCTGTTTAAAAACTTTAAACCGCAATACCATTCCCAAAAATACTTTCGCCATACAACGTACGTCCATACATACCATACAACTTACAGAAACTCATAAAGAGTACATCCATATATATACATACATATATATATAAATAATATTACAGACACTAACCAATACAATTCCTATCCCTCTTATAGAATATATCAAGATAAAGGCGAGGGTACAATAATTAATAATCCAAAGCAATACAGAACATCACAACAATAACTAAATAAATTCTTCGTAACTTCTGCGCCCATATCCTGAAAGGGGAAAAATGTAAGGGGTGAGAACATCATCCTCGAAAGGGTTCTCAGTAGAGGGTTTTTGGGAATTACTGTAATAGGATACATGAAGATAAACCGTACCAGTGATTAATAACCATCTTATGCCTCTTTTCAAAAACAACAGCTTACAATAAAATTAAAGTCAGAAATCTTTTCTGAAAGAGGAACCGTTCAATTTTCAAAACATCAAAAGCCTTTCAAAAAGGTTTATCTAAAATGAACCAAAATAGCCTTTCATATTTTATTACAAATCCGAAACACAAAACCGAAGTCAACCATCGGTTCATCTCATTCCAACCACGGCCCTAGGCCCAAACAATCCAACCATCAACCAATCACCACAATCCAACCGTTAACCAATCACCACAATCCAACAGGATCCCAGATGCAAACACAGATAGGAAGTTCGAGCACCAACAAACAGTTACAGCAAGTAGAACAATTAGCAGTTAATCACAAAGGCAACCCAAATACAATATGCACACTCAAACAATGTCACATAGATGCATATGATGCATGCCTGTCCCTAGTGGCTGATGATATCATCTGTCGGTTACCAAGCCAACCCGACGTGTCTGGTAGCTAACCCGGATACAGTCTCTCTGTTGCGCATTATTATCATTAGAGGGTATCTGCGCCCTGTCGCCATTAGAGGGTATATGCGCCCTGTCGCCATTAGAGGGTATATGCGCCCTGTCGCCATTAGAGGGTATCGGTGCCCTGTCACCCTTACAACCAGAGAGAAAACACAAGCATACTCGCTTACAACTTTCATCTCAGCCATTCGGCTCACGGTTCAATTCAGAACCAACCAATTTACCAATAAATACAGCCCTTCGGCTTAAATTCATAATTCATAGCCAGCCATACGGCTTATAACTCATTCGGCAATCAGCCATAAATCAATATCACACACAGCCATTCCAGCTCACGGTTCAATCCAGAACCGGCGAATATTCATAATCATACACAGCCATTCTGGCCCATAACAAAAACAGTACTTCCATCATTCAACATCATCAAATTCATAAAACCGGCATTTAAGCCATAACTCACTTTCCTCAAGCCATTTCACTTTGAAATCAAATTTTTAACTCTTTTCAGCCTTGACTTTAAATATCTCATTTCTCAAATCATCTCAGGCTCATAAGCCAAATTTACTCAAAGTGATTTCTCTTTTAAAACAAAGCCACTCTCGGCATTCTCTTTCCAAAACTTCCAAAACCATGGCAAGTTAAGGATTTATTCCAAAGCATTCGAAATCACCCATCCAACAATGGGATTTTATAACAAAAGTTTCTTGGCAAAGTCCCAAGTCTTTAGGGAAGGTCAACCTATATCAATTCCTTAAAATTCATTGAAACTCTTAAAATCATAGATTCTCGGTTCAAGTAAATAAAACTGAATTTACTATAAAACCGGCCATACAAAATCACAAGTTCCAACCCGGTCCAAAAATCAACTCTTTTGAAACGGAACCGGTTCATTTAAATCAAACCACTTTCAGATTTCTTTTTGGAACCCATTTTTCCAACTCGTCCAAAATGCCTCAAACTTGATTACTCAATCAAAAGTCTAGGTTCCTTTAAAAATCACTAAAAACTCCTTTTTATATTGAAATCAATGTTAGAGCATCATTCTTTCCTTCAGTGATTCAAATGGTAAAAATAGTTCATTTCTAAATAAGCCGAACTCAACGCATAAGGTTCATTAAATAAGTTAAGTTTGAAAACATAAATATTCTCTTAATAAATCAAATAATACAATTTCTCAAATCTAACCCTTTTTAAATAACTTTACAAACAAGTATAGGATTTTGTAGAAATTTCGACAGCACCTCCCCTAAAACTTGGACTTTTGCCACCCGGTTCGGGTCCCTGCTAAGCCATTTCTCATTCCTTTTCAGCAGCTCAAAACCAGAATTCAATTTAAAGCAAGCTAAATCCAACAATCGCCTCAGTGGCGTATCTCAAAGATACCATTTCAAAATCAACTCAATATCAATCGATATAACTCATTTCCAAAGCTTTAAAGAAACGGTTCAATAACAAATCACTTGTCCAAAACCAACTCAATTAAAATGAACCAGGCTAAATTCAAAGGTACATTCAACTTTTCAAATCATCAAAATAATTTACTCAAATCAAATCAATCCTCAACGGATTTAACTCAGATTTCAAATCTTTAAAAAATCAACTTCAAACATTACATTTCACAAGCCGCACAACAATTCAGCCAAATCAACATCCATAATCATTCGAGTTAATCAAATAATACATAAGGCAGATACAATCACTAAATACACAATATCTCACATCAGTATCCATATGTAATAATTCCAATACATAAAACATAGTTTTTGGAAAGCGCCCCTACCTCAAAGCGCAAATCCATAACTCAAACGCCTCACAGAGTCCTTTCCGCCTCAGCCCGAAATCATCAACAACCGAAATCTCAGCTTCAAGCCACATCCGCAATAACCATAGCGACACTAATCGCAACATACAATAATCAGGACTCGACCCCACGTTATCAAAACTCATATTCATTAACCGAACACAACAGAATACTAACGCGAGGCTTTCCGAAACATAAATACTTACTGAACTAGCGAAACGAAGCAATTGCAATTTCGAACCGGCGGCAGCAACAGCTCCGGCGGCGGCCAGAAACTCTGGTGGGTCAACTAGAAAAATCGCACAGCATCAAAACCATCTCGAAAACCAAAAAGGCAGAAACCTCAAATGAAACCCTTACCGGCAAACATTTCCGGCGACGGCAGCAAGGTCTCAAGTGGCAGAAACTCTGCCTGGAGCTTCAGCGGTGATCCCGGAAGTCATAGAACCATCTCCGGCGGTCAGAAACACAGAGGCACAGCGTCCCCCTTTGAAAGTGACTCCTGCGGCGGCCAGAACCTTTTTCCGGCGGCGGTGAGACCCCAACAGCGGCGGCTAGGAGGGCGGCGGTCACATCTGTCAGCCAGGGAAACTCCGGTGGCGACGAACCCCAGCAGAGGCAGACAGCAACTCCAGTGGTCCTCTCCGGCGACGACACCAGCGACGCTGGCGGCGAGCAGGTCAGCGACTGGGTGGCGTGACTCTTTCCTCCCATCGCGGTCATCTCCTTCGCCTCAGATCTGCTCTACAACGGCGCAGGGAAGGCGACGCGGCTGGGCTGGGTGTAGCTTCCGTGGTGATGGCGAGGCAGAATGGTGACCCAGGCTTCACAGACAGCGGCTGAAGGGCGCGGTTTCCACCCTCTATCGCGACCTTCTCTCTCGCCTGGGTTCTGACGGCGATGCGGCGGCCATGGTGGCGCCCAGCGCGCGGCGCGACGAGCTTCCCTCCTTCTCTCCTCATCCGCCACTCAGCCCCTCTCTCTCTGTTCCGTTTCCATTGGAGAGAGGTGTGTGTGTTTTGCTACGCTGAGGGAGGGTGAGGCTGCTGCCCTTTTCCTTTTTCCCCTACAGCTGCGCGTGAATGGAGATAAGGGGGGAAGAGGTGTGTTGCTGATGGGGGAAACCGGGTCGGGTAACGGGTCGCTGGGTTAGGGTTTCATTTTTGAAAATTAGGGTTAAGGGCATTATGGTAATTTCACATAAAATTGGGAATAATATAGTAATTAAAACCCAAATTAAATCCAACACTAATTGTATATAGAAAATACTATTTGCCCATCAATCATACAAATTATTTTTCGTAAAATGCCCAAATCAAAATAATTAGAAGTAATATAATTAAACCCTTTATTTTCCAAAGTGGCAACATTAATATTTAAAACATTACTTATTTAATCCCAATCATATAAAATCTTTATTATTTCATAACTATCAACTTTATACTTTAAATATAGAAAATAATCCAATAATTATAAAATTGGATAATAATCATAACTTATCTCAAATCCAATTAATCAAAACTTGCCTTAATTATCTTTAATAAAATAATCTCTGAAATTAAGGCTATAAATAACTGTAGGATTTGAAACTTACTCATAATAAGACTTTTCAAAGATTTTGGGTCTTACAATCTTTCTTTTAGAGGACTTTTTCATTTTAACCTAAAACAAAAGAACAAAAACAAAAGAGAATCTTATCACTTAAATTTATATAATTAACACAAAATTCTATCAGAGAAAAGAAATGAATGCTAACCATCTATTGAAGTATTACGCGTATTATTGATTGACAATGTTTCATTATCTATGCAACTATATATATAGCAGTGACAAACGCTCTTTATAGAAATAAGAAATAGAAGCTAACCACCTATTGAAGTATTACGTGTACTACTAATTGACAATGGTATTACTGTCTATGCAGCTATATATATAGAGTAGTGACAAACACGCTTTATAGAAAGGTTTAATTACTCCGTTGGTCTCTATAGTTTTGCAAAATTTTTAATTAAGTCCCTATAGTTTTTTTTCCTTTTAATTGAGTCCTTACACCAAATTTTTTTTAATTGGGTCCTTACGCTTTTTTTTTTTCTTTTATTTTGGTCTCTGCACCATTTTTTTGATTGGATCCCTATACAATTAAATCAATTACTGTTAAAAGGGACCTAATTGAAAAAAAAATTGGTACAGGGATCAAATTAAAAGGAAAAAATATAGAGACCTAATTGAAAATTTTGCGAAACTATAAGGATTAACAAAGTAATTAAATCTTATGAAAATACTACTATTAAATATGTGTGATGTACGACCTTCAATTCTAATTTCACATGGTAAATTCAGTATTAAATTTATAGAATTTGGTATAACATTGTCATTGTCATTACATAATAAATATAGTGAATATATTGTTTTAAATTTATTAAATATAAAATGTAAATTCAATGCACTATTAATTGGCAATAATGTTATCGGTGTGTGATATATACAGGGGTGATATTTACTTATCTCTTCATAATTAAGGATAACAAAAAACTCACACTTGAAGATATCCGCAGAGATTAGCTGTGACGGGAGGACTAATAAGGATCTATAATATTCCCACAGAAACGAGGACTTGTCCCTGTGAAAAATGGGGACGGAATTAAGGCAGCTACCCGATAGAGACCCGCAAAATTTTTGCAAGAGTAAATTTATCTAAATGCGTGTGTGTGTATATATATATATATATATATATATATATAAGTAAAAAGGTTCTTATTAACGTTAAACTAGCTCTGATCCACATGAATACTGGTATCCTTTTATAACTGTTTATGTTTCTTCTGTAAATATCTTAAAGCTATTTTTCAGATCTGGAAGTACAGGTTATTTCTTCTTATCTATAACAATATATAATGCCAAAACATGGAGGTTTAGTGTCTAATTTTCTATTTCCTATTTTAACCCTACTAACATAATTCAAAAATATTTTAGCGTTACTTATTTCACTAACATATTTCACTAACAGTTACAAAAATTTACGCGTAACTTCTATTCAATTCTTTACTCCCATAATCTCTCTTTTTTTATTTTGTGCTGATTCTCCTTTATCTTATGAACTCTTCCCTGTAATCACACAATTATTTAAATAAGTTTTGTGACATCTTAAACTATGTAAAGACTATGTCAAAAGATTTATTTTGGTGGCCATATATAAAATAAAAAAAATAATTAGAAATGATTAAGTATTTAACCAATGGTGATAAATAGTTTTTTGTATAGATCTTATTATATTCGGAGGTATTCATTTAAATTATGTTTTGTTTAATTTTATATTGGTCTTTGTTTGTATAGTGTTGTTTTAAGTATATCTTTGAGTACTGTACTCTAATGGTCTGTCCAGTAGTTTAGCCTCATTCTAATTATTCTATTAGAATTTTTTTTGTAATCATAAAAAATATATCTTTTTTATTTTTTTTTATAATTTCATCTATTTTACTGATTTTTTTTTTACCTCATAATACACTTTGCTATATTTCTCTTGCTGCCATTATTTTTTTACCTTCAACACTATCGATTTCATCACATCCATCGTTACAAATTTTATTTAGTTTTATTGCAGTACTACGTTCACGTATAACTTCTACCTATATTTTTTTCTCTTTAATTTACTTACCTAATTAATATTTTCATGGTTCTTTTACTTTTTTTTTAATTTGTTCCTCATATTTCCCGTACAAAAGATAGTGTTCTATCTTTTTCTCTTACCAAGGATGAACTAATTTTTTTCATATTATATGTATTCTTTTTTTTAAATATGTCTGTACCTATCAATGATGAATTGAAAAAGTCTAATATTTTGTTAAATTCATTTTTTTCTTTTTAAAATTACTTCATATGGGATAATATTATTTTTTTAATTTTTAAATTAAACTAAAATAAATGAATTATATTACAAAAATAAAATTTATTTTGACTTCTATAATATCATTTGTTTGGCATATGGCACTGATTATTTGATTAACATATAAAAGATGTAACATATAAATAGTGATAATTAATTAGGGTGGGATGAAGAGAAGGTGAAAGGAGAAGAAAAAAACAAAAATGAACAAAGTAATATAATAATAGTAATTAGACAATGATAGATATGTGTAGAGAGAATAATAATAAGAGAAATAATAGTATTTGATATAGTAAGGATATAATTAAAAATTATAAATTAATAATTTAGAAAAATAATGAAATTAAAAATATTTAAAAAATTAAATATAAAATTAAAAAGAAAAATAAAATATTTAAAAAATTAAAAAAATTTTAAAAATTAAATATAAAATTAAATTCTTTATGTCTTACTTTTTTTAGCGAAACTTCAACAACTCATAAAAGTTAACAGAATAGATGGCTATAAATCAAAGTGATACACAAGATTAAAATATGTGATAATAATACTTGGTGATAATTAATTATGGACGGTCGGGTGAAGAGAAGATGGAAGGAGAAAGAAAAAACGAGAAAGGAGAACAGGATAATATAATAATAATAATGGTGATGAGACAATGATATACAAGTATGTGTATAGAAAATAATAGAAAGAGAAAGAATAATGTTAGATACAGTAAGGGATATAATAAAAATATAAATTAATAATTTTGAAAAAATAATAAAACTAAAGATAATTAAAAAATTAAATTTAAAATTAAAAAAATGAAATATTTTTAACAATTGAAATTATGCATGAAGATAGAGAGTGCTTTGAATATAAATTTTTATCTCGACTTCAAATTAAATACTAATTGAAAATAAATAATTAAACTTAATAATGTTTATAAGTAGTTAATTTATAAATAATGTTTCTAAATTTTTATTTTGATTTTATTACACATCATTTTTAATTGAATAATCTTGAAGGGTTTATATATTTATTTTTATGGTTAATAAATCTGACAGTTTTTTAAAACTAAAGAAGTCATTGATAAGAAGATGTATGATGAATTATGAAAAATTTTTTCAGATACACAATTTTTATAATCTCCTATTTTGTTTATTAATTATTCTTATATTTTGATATTTAAAACAAAAAAAAATAAGCATTCTCATTTATTCTATTTTTTCACTATTTATAAAAAAATAAAGGTCTCTTCGTATTTAGATTTATATTTTGGCCTACCACTTAAAAAAGAAGAAGACAAATATAAATATCTATGACATTTAAATAAAAATTATCTTTTATAAATAACTAACATGTATTTTGATTTATATATACTTTTTTTGAATCAGAATAATGTTATTATCATTATTTTTTTAATATTTTAGTTTATAATAATTTTAATTTTAATAAAATATAATATAAATAAAATCACATTAACATTAAAATAAAAAATACTTATCTAATAAATTTGAAAAATAAATGATATATTAACAAAAAGATAATATTAATTTCTTAAAAACAATAGAAAAGCGGCTAAGTGCCTGTTTAGCCGCTAGTCATTTATAAGGTGGTAGCATAAGACCCGATGATTGGGCAGTAAGCTTAACTTGGTTGTTTTCTTGTAAATGATAAGAACAAAACACTAAAAGTCCCTGGTGGCTATGGATCTGAAAAATGAGGTATTTAAAAAAAGAGTTAAAATCCAGTATTCACTGGCTAAGTGCTATTTTAGTGTTAATCGGCATATTCCTATGGAACCAAAGGAGGACAATGATATTAATAAGTTTTATAAAATGTCTTTCTTCCGCTCCCTCTCTTGTCGTTTTGCACACAATCCTTCTTCATCCCACATAGAATCCAACATTCTTTTGGAGAAAGTGGCTAGATATGAGGAACTCTCTCTAAAACATAATATCTTCGAAAAAGAAGTCTGCTTTGAAGATACAAACATTCCCCATGATGAACTATACGTTCCTGAAGAAACCAAGCATGCCGAAAAATCTGATTATATTATCAAAACTGCAAAAAACAACATTCCTCTAGGACCTAAGTCTGGTGAAAAATTCCACCTTTTAAACAAACAATCTATCAAAGAATATATCTGTAAATATAAATATCTTCATATAGGATGTGTTCAAGTTGCAGTTAAGCCACTCATTAGAGAAGGTTTAAATGCGTCCATTCTCATGTGTCTAAGAGATATTAGACATAATAATTTCCATGATTCTCTCATAGGAACTATTGAAACCAGTCTAGGGTCCGATCTATTTCAACTGTTTCCCTAACAAAACTGTGAGTTTGTTAGATAGAAATTTCTTAGACTCACTCTTTCTTAACATCCGACTTCATGGACTTGACATGAAGGAAGGATCCATTCCTGTAGCCTTAATCTATAGGATTCAATACAAATTCATGAATACTTGTAACACAAAAGTCGTCTTAAAAACAACCAACCTGAGACAATTTTGTTTGTCACAAATATGACAAAAACAAACGTTACTATACCTCACCTTATCAAATGGGATGAAATTGATCTTCATGAATCTTGGGCCATAGAAAGAGTCATTCCTACTCTACCTAGACAAGTCCTCCAATTACAAGAAATTAAACAAGATGAATCTGAAAAGGTAGAAATCTTCTTTGACAGAAGAAATTCTTTTTCCTCAAGGACTGAAGCTGTATCTATCTACAAATCTGACTTCGCCTCCGAAAGGAGATCTTTCTCTATAAGGTCTCATTCCTTTCTTCCTAATCCACATATTACGACAACTAACTCCGAAATTAACCTTACAAGGTTACAAATAAATTCTAGTATTCCAAGACCCATTTACCAAAAGGAAGAGGATATAGACAAACAGTCTATTCAATCTCCAACATATTCTTCTTTAAACGATAATGTCCATGTCAATTGAAAAATTTATTATAAATAGGGAAGCCTTGCATAAAAACGTCAACTCTGAAGAGTGAAAAATTTAGAGGAGATGGTATTTACAAACCTTTAAGGCACTTCAAATTTCACATTTTAGAGAAGAATATTATCATTTCCTCAATCAAGTCAAAATGCATATTCTGTTTTTCGAAAGGTTCCCTACATATAGCATAAAGAACAATATAGATTATCCTTTTAAAGCAGACATCAGTACATCTCATTCTACAAACGTCATAATAACCTAGAAAATCCAGGAGGGGGAGTTGGTTAAGTCTAAACTTCCCCCAACAGGCAAGTTCATCCTTACAAATAAGCTAGATTTTAAACAAAGCCCTGTTATAGCTTCGCCCTTCAAAACAAAAAATATCGACGAACCCATTGGGTCTAAAGATATCAAGAATATCATGGAATAGACCAATTATATCAATAAATATCTCCAAACTCTAGGTCAAAAACTTAGCTCCACAAGTGCCAGTACTCATGAAGCCCCTAAACCCCTTGAAACACCTCTGTTTAAACCTTTTATGATTAGTCACAAAATTAGATAAAATCTTAAATCTTCTATTTTGAAACAAGAATAAGGAACTTCTGAACTTATACACAAAATAGATCATCTCCTCGGTCAAATGACCATTCTTGAAACTCCTCAAACTATAGAATCATCCACAAGAGTTACTAGGCAGTCAGCTAAAACATCCATCAATGTTATTCAAGAAAAGTCGCAAGGCTCTGAAGATGGCTTAGATTCACCCAGAGTCAACCCTATCATGACCACCTCCATTACAAAATGGAAAGGTCTTACTAAACCCCATATGTAAATCCCGTTAAATTAGCAAGTAATTAGTCAATAAATTAAATTTTAATAAAGGAAATTAAAAATATGAATATTATATTAAATTAGGATAGAGCTCATTAAAACAAGAATTTTGACAATAACTTTTAAGAATTTGGCCCAAGATTGGACTGAACGGACCAAGCCGGGCCCAAAGTGGTTCCAAGGCCCAACCCTTCAGCCCAATTAACTTAAGGAAAGGTCCCTCTCTTTCCCCATTCAGCAAAGGAACACTGAAGCATTCAAGGGGGGAAAGGAGATAGGTTTCAAACCCTTGATCCTCATTCAATCCTCCATAACTCTCCGCTCCGAGCCCCGATCGTCGCACCGTTTGCAGCCACGCGTCCGCGGCGTTGATCTCTACAATGCCCAATATAAAATTAGGTAAGAAATCTCCAAATTCGATCTCAGCCTGTCCTTCCCCCAATTTTTTGAAATGATATCAATGGTGTTAAGTTTTTGTCTTTTTGATGTATTAGGATCCGATTAGCTTGAGAAAAGCATTCACTCTCACTTACGTGACACTTGGATAAGGTGAGGACTCTCAAAATTCTATAAATTCTAGCTTATGTGAGTTTGGGCATTGAATTTGAGTATGTATGTATGATATATTTGAATTAGGTGTATATGTATATATCAGAACTTGAATTGTGGACATTAAAGGCTTGGTGGAGGATTGGTGCCAAGGCTTTGGTGATTTTGGACTTGTGGGGTTGTGTGTGGCTTTGGTGATTTGCCTTGGTCAATACGTGAAAATTGGCCAAGCTATAGTTTAGGTTTTATATAACAGCCCAGACTACCCGCTAGCACGATATTATCCGCTTTGGCACACAGGCCTCACAATTTTGCCTTTATCGATAGGGATGATAGCTAAAGCCCTCCACACTCACTCGTCAAAAGGTATCATGCTAGGGAGGGGTATCCACACCCTTATAAGGCATTATTCGTTCCCCTCCCCAACCGATGTGAGACCTTACAATCCACCCCCCTAAGGGAGTCCATCACCCTCGCTAGCACATCGATATGGATTCTGGCTTTGATAAGGGTGCGGATACCTCTCCCTAGCATGACACATTTTGACGAGTGAGTGTGGAGGGGCTTCAGCTATCATCCCTATCGTCAAAGGCAAAACCGTGAGGCCTTGTGTGCCAAAGCGGACAATATCGTGCTAGTGGGTGGTCTGGGTTGTTACAGATAGTATCAGAGCCGGAGCCTGGATCGATGTGCCAGCGAGGGCGCTGGACTCCCTTAGGGGGTGGATTGTAAGGTCCCACATTGGTTGGGGAGGGGAACGAAGCATGCCTTATAAGGGTGTGGATACCTCTCCCTAGCATGACGCATTTTGACGAGTGAGTGGGGGGGGCTTCAGCTATCATCCCTGTCGTAAAAGGCAAAATCGTGAGGTCTTGTGTGCCAAAGTGGATAATATCGTGCTAGCCGGCTGTTACACGTGGCTGACGCGCACGCGTGGCCGTGTGTAGCTAGGACTGACACGCAAAAGCTGAAGCATTTGCGTGGTGATGCAGAACCCCATCGACGTGCATGCATTCTTGACGCGTACGCGTGGCTCGCGGAACTCATATGACGCGCACGCGTGACTGACGCGTACGCGTGACGCCCAGCACGTGAACTCATTAATGAAATCGTGGCTGGCGATTTCTGCAAGACTCCAGGCCCAATCTGAGCTTAATTCTGCATGGAAAAGACCCAAGGAACCAAAGAGGAAAGGGGGACTCACCATTCATACAATACACATAATTTTAGCTAGTTTTTTCCCTTATTTTTTAGAGAGAGAAACTTTTACTTCTCTCCAGATTTAGTTTGTTTTGATATTCCTTTGTTGAATTTCAGAATTGGGTTTTGTTAATTCTAGTTTCAATTACTTAATTTGAGTTCTCTAGTTATAATTTTGTTTAGATCTTGTGT
The DNA here is from genome assembly GCF_014773155.1 of Arachis stenosperma. Lineage (NCBI taxonomy): Eukaryota > Viridiplantae > Streptophyta > Magnoliopsida > Fabales > Fabaceae > Arachis > Arachis stenosperma. The sequence continues at coordinate 132,296,731 of NC_080385.1, forward strand.
TAGAATTGTGTTTTCTTGTCATTATCCCCTTTTATTCCCATTTTATGAACTTTGTAGATTTTGAATTTCTATTAGTGCATTGATGTTTTCTATGATTGATAGCGTTATTTGAGTTGTTTTCTATTGATAATTGTTAGTGGGTACTTGTAATTTCCAATTGATTTTGCAATTTAAACATGCCTTTAGTTAGTGCATACCATGTGTTTGATGAAATCTTTCCTTTGATTATACCTTGCTTTAATTGCTTTGATTTAATTTCTTGCTCTTTAAGATTTCTTGCATGTTAGGATTAGTAGTTTAAATTCTTGTTTATGACTTCCAATCCCGAAATTCTAACCAATATTGATGTACATGTTTGCCCATTCTCTTGAGGATGACCCGAGACCAATACTCTCGCTTACTTTTTATTGGGGTTGACTTTGTGACAACTATATCAAAATTTGACCAAGAGAACTATTTGTTGGTTTAGGACTATACTATGACATGAACTTCTATTGATAAAATTCTAGACCGACAATAATTCTCCCATCAGTATATCTCTTCAATAAGTTGATCTAGTTCCTGGTCCTTATGTATTCTTTCACTGTAACAGGCAGACATATGATCTGGAACTAGCAGATGGAAGGCCTGGCAGATGTTTTTTAGACTGAAGTTAATGACTTTTCTTCTTACATAGCTCTGATAATTCTTTCCATTGACCCCCTCAACATCCTTGTAAGTGACCCAGAGATTTTCATAAAATTCTTAGACCACTAGTTGCCCAACCTCAGTGTGCTGGTTGCACAGAAATTACCACCCTCTCCTCTGAATTTGAAATAGAATTTCCGCATATTCATCTGGTTGCAGTGTGAATCTCACTTCCGGAGTCACAACCTTCTTGTAAGTGTTCTCATAAAAGTGTTCCTCATGGAGTTTAGATCGGAACATGTGTGTATCATGAGAACTGGTGGTTGGCTCTTTGCCTTTCTTCTTCTTTGAGGATGCAATAGTTTTTGGTGCCATTACAATGAACAGAAAAAGAACAAGCGAAACGACGATACCAAACTTAAAATTGTTGCTCTTCCTCGAGCAAATTAGAAAAATACAAAGGGGAGGATAGAAATGAGTGAAAGAAGAAAATAAAAATTAAATATAAAATTTCTCTTTGCTGTTTCTCTTTTTTTTTCAAACTGAATAAAGACAGAAAAAGAAAAGTACAAGGAGAGGAGAGGGGGGCACGGTTGAATATAGGAAGGGGTTTGGGGTTTAAGGGGAGGGGTTAGTGTTTCTGTGGTGGTTAAGAAGGGAATGGGGGAGAGGCTGGCTTGTTCTTCGAAGAGAGGATTAAGGGGAGATAAATTGTGATTAGTTGTGTGTATAGAGAGGTTGGGGAGGGCTTGGAATAGTTTATTGTGTGTGTCATGAAGTGGGATGGAGGGAGGCTTATATAGAGGGAGGGGTTGGGTTTCTTGTTCGAAGAGGGTTGGTCACGGGTATGTATTGGGAAGGAGAGGGTGTCACGGGTTGGAGTTGGGGGAAGGGCTTGGGTCAATGGGTTTGGCCTCTCTTGAGGAACTTTCCAAAACACTAGACGAAACCGAGAGTGATCTAGAGTTCACATTCAACGAAGGAACTTTCTATTCCTCTGTTGGCACTACTGATACATCTTTGCATACTACAGGTGAAAACCACATAGCGGAGCCACGTAGGATTACCTTGCATGAATAAGGAGCACCGAATCTCATTCTTCAACCATTGCAAGCTAGGTATCCGAATCTTGATCCAAATTTTGAGCTAAAGAATAGTCTGATTAACTTGCTTCCTAAGTATCATGGACTACCTGGCCAAGACCCCATTAGGCATTTGAGAGACTTTCAAGTAGCTTGTTCTACGGCTCGAAGGCATGATACCGATGAGATTGCTATCATGGTTTTTGCTTTTCCCTTCTCTCTTGAGGGGCAAGCAAAAGAATGGTTCTACTCCCAACCTGATGAAGTGGTAACCGAATGGGACCTATTGAGAAGAGGGTTCTTAGATAAGTTCTTTCCGCCAGAGAAGACCGACTACATCCAAAAGGAAATTTCCAGTATAATGCAAAAAGACCAACAGACACTCTATGAATATTAGACTCGATTTAAGAGGTTGTTCGAATCTTTTCCACATCATGGATTAGATACTCATTTGCTCATTAGTTATTTCACTTGAGGTCTTTGTGCACCGGATAAGAGATTGCTCACCGCCTCTAGTGGTGGTTCGCTTTCTAAGAACAAGACGGCGGCGGAAGCATGGAGTTTGATCAATGATGTCGCTGAAGCTACCCAACACGTGAGAGTGAGGAACAATCCTTCCAAGAGTGTGTTGGAAGCACCTTCTTCCGACTTGACTTTGACTAAAGTGCTTGGAGAAATGACCACTCTCCTCAAAGAGATTCACCAAGGATAAAAGACATCTCACTCAATCCAAGCCATCCAAGCCCCACCTCAAATTCTCCAACTTGAAGGACCTCCAAGAGTGTGTGGGGTGTGCTCTTGTACTTCACACTATACCGACCAATGCCCTCAAGTCCAAGGAAATTACACTCTTGTAGTAGCCAACAACTACAACAACCGTCCACCTTATCAAGCTCAAGGACAAAGCAATTACTCCCATGGTAATAGCTCTAATCAAGAGTGGTGGGACAATGCTCAAGGAAACAACCACAATCAAAGATGGAACCAAGGCAACTCATCTTCACAATACCACAAAAATACCTACCAAGCCAACCAAAACCACCATAATCAACCATACCAACACTCACAACAAAACCAAGCCAACAACCATAGATACCAAATGCCTCACCAAAGACAACAAACCAATCAACCTTCTTCTACTCCCATAAACCAAGGTGATGACTCTCACCGTGCACTCTACCAAGAACAAGAGAGGCTTAGGGATATGTGACGAGAGAACTTCTGCCGGTAAAGAAATTCACAAATATAATCGCGTTGTAAGTATATTTTCTAAACCAACGGAGAATCCTTTCGTGCAAAAGTTTTGGTGGTCACAAGTAACAAAACCCAATAAAATTTATAAACCGAAATATTCAAACCTCGGATCATCTTCTCAAGGAATTGCAGGGAGGTATGTTTTATTATTGGTTATGGAAAATAGTATTTTTGGGCTTTTTTGAAAGGTTTGAACAAGATAAGTAAATTGTAGGAATTAATAAATCAATAGCTAAGAAAACTCTTGGCAAGGTATGAAAATTAAAAGTCCTATCCTAGTATCCTTATCAATTGTGATGAGAATTGCTCGTTGCTCCCACTTAGTCAACCTCTAACTATGAAGGTAAGTCAAGTGGATAAATCAATATGAATCCTCAAGTCCTAGTCAATTCCCAAAGAAGGACTAGAGTTAATGAAATTCAAGTCAATTAGCAACTTCCAATTATCAATCAACAAAAGAGTTTGATAACTCAAGAGTCTCTAATTACTCAACCAAAGCCAAGAATATAGAAAGCTAAATAAAAATCATATATTTGAAATACCTCGAGTTACATTAATAAAAGAAATCAAATCTAACATGGAAAAGTTTATAAGCCAATTTGGCAACATAAGTAATTAACAAGTAAAAGCATTATAGTATCTAAAAGTATAAGAGAAATCAAAATAAAAGAATATTGAACTTGGTATGAAGAAACAATCCTAATGACTAAAAGGAATCCTAAAACTAAAGCCTAAGAGAGAGGAGAGGACCTCTCTCTCTAGAAACTACATCTAAAACCTAAAATTATGAATAATGAATGTTGTTTTCTTCTTGTATTCTGTATGTCTTGAGTCTCTGTATGTTCCCTGGCTTTATTCTGTGTTTCTGGCCAAAAACTGGGTCAAAACGCGGCCCAAAATCACCCCCAGCGATTTTTGTTAATTCTGCAGATCGCGCTTGTCACGTGTACGCGTCGGTCACGCGTACGCGTCAAGCATGCGCTCGCGTCGTTTGCGCGAACTCCAATCCATGCGTACACATCAAGCACGCGCACGCGTCGTTGTGATTTTGTCCAAATCGTGCGCACGTGTCAGCCATGCGTGCGCATCGTTGTTCGCTGGTTGTCTCCTTTATTTTTTGTGCTCCTTTCTTTTTTGCAAGCTTCTTCTCCATTCTCTAAGCCATTCCTGCCCTATGAAGCCTGAAACACTTAACACACGGATCACAGCATTGAATGATATAAAGGATGATTAAAATACATAATTTTAAAGCTTTAGGAAGCAAGTTTTCAATCATAGAATAAATCCAGGAAGGAATTGTAAAACCATGCAAATCATATGAATAAGTGGGTGAAAAGCTGATAAAAACCACTCAAATTAGCACAATATAAATCATAAAATAGTGGTTTATCAACCTCCCCACACTTAAACATTAGCATGTCCTCATGCTAAGCTCAAGGAGATAAAATAAATGAGTAGGGAAAAGCAAGACTCATGCAATGCAACCTATGAATGTGAATGCAACTACATGCTAAGACGTTTCTATCTACTTGGTTAAAAGCAAACAAGTTATCCAAGACAAATACAAACCAAATTCCACTAATTCAAATGGTACAATAAAAAATAAGTAAACTTGTAAGAAGATAGCTCATGAAAGTAGGGAACATAGAATCAAGCGCTGAACCCTTACTGGTAGTGTATATCACTCTAACTCTCAAGTGTCTAGGATCAATCACTCTACTCTTCCCTAGTCATGCTTTCTAAACCTTGTTCTTCATCTAACCAATCAACAAATATTTAGCATACCAATACAAACATCATGAGGTCTTTTGACTAACCTAAGCTCTTACCTAACACACACATACTCTATGTAATTCTAAAAATCACACCTAGCTACCCATAATTTCCACTTTTGTATCACATACTCATGTACCAAAATTTTTTATATTTCTTTACTTTTATCACATGTGCATTGATCTTTTTGTTAAAGCTTAACATTGGGGTATTTTTGTCCCCTTATTTATTTACTTATTTATTGAATATTTTTGTATATATTTTTTTAAAATAGAGAAATAAACATAACTTATCAATGCACATGGATTTTTCATTATTTAATTATTTTGGTTTTTCATGAGTAGGTTCCCAAATTTCCAATATTCAAATAAATTAGAAACATGATACATTCCCTTATTGACCCATGTTTCCACAGTTTCCCCCACACTTAGTTGATGCGCAATCTCTATCTTAAGCTAACCAAAGATTCAATTGGGGTATTTAATTATTTTTCTGCTTAAGGCTAGTGATGTGGTTATAGAACAGAAGGGGTTTAAAAAGCTCAAAGTGGCTAACAAGGGTGACATAAAAGGGTAGGCTTATTTGAGATAAGTGAGCAAAAACAAGTAATGGCCTCAATCATATGCAAGCATGTAAATACACTAAATAATGGACAAATAGAATGGAACAAAGCAAAGATTGCAATCATAGGGAAGAAAAGCACACGAGAATAAAAATCATGGTTAAATAATGTAACCATATAATTAAGCTCAAAATCTCACGGGTTGTGTGTTCTTCACTGAAAAACCATGTTCTAATTTACAGTCTTCAAACAAGTTTAACACAAAAGTTTTAATTTAAATTAGTGAAAATTTTCAAAAATAGGGTCTTAAAAAGAAACTTATTATTTTTCAACCAAGTAGTACTTAAATGCAAATAATCAACTACACATGCAATCTATTATGCAATGCAACAATAAACTAATAAAGAAAATAAGACATTGGTATTGAGAAGAGAATAATTAACCCATGGAGATCGGTATCGACCTCCCCACACTTAAAGATTGCACCGTCCTCGGTGCATGCGAAGATGTGCAGGTGGACGGGCGGTTCCAACTGGCGCTTTTCTCCAAAGATTGTGCAGATGGACTTGTCTGTTGTCCCATATAGAAGTTTCTCCCTTTTTCCTTCTCCGGTGGCCAGCCTGAAAGAAGAGAAAAAAGAAGAACAGGAACCCAAAAATAATGATAGAAAACAAATAAAATTATGAGTGGATAATGCCAAATAATAAGGGTCTCAATTACATGGTAGCTACAACATGCAAGTGAGGAAACACTATAAGCACATGGCATATTAATAGTGCAAAAATTGTAACAATGGGAAAGAGAGTGTGGGTAATGCAAGATAGTATAAGCAGATATCAATGCAAATGGAATGCAAGTATCATAAAAGAATAGCATTGACTTATGAATACCCAATCATAATAGAACAAGTCATGGAGGACTAGAATAATTCAAGAAAAGATGCAACAGTTGAATAAGAGAATTTTAACACCAATGGAAAAATAAAAATATGCACAAAATTAAAATGTAATGAGTAAAAGTATGCAAATAAATTAAGTAAAATAGGATGAAAGCGAAGAAGGATGAGAAGTTAAAGAGATGAAGTAAGACAGAAAAAAGAAAGAAGAAAAGATAGAAGAAATTAGGATTAGTAAAGAAAAGATAAGATAAGTGGCGCTGATCTGGATAAGCTGTGTGGCGCAGGCGATGCGGACGCGTTGGGCACGCGTTCGCGTGGGGCACGCGTTCGCGTGGGGCACGCGTTCGCGTGGGGCACGCGTTTGCGTGGTTGGCACTATTTTCAAGTGACGCGTACGCGTGGGTGACGCGTACGCGTGATGGGGTTTGTGCTTCTAGCACCATTCCATCCCCACTCCATCATAACTCTCTGCCATACACCCATTTACGTCGATTTTGTAGGGTCACACGTGCGCGTGGGTGACGCGTATGCGTGGGAGGCTGATTCTTCAAATGACGCGGACGCGTCAGGGATGCGTTCGCATGGGCGTGTTTGTGCCTAAGGCACACCTCCAGCCACGCTCCCACGTGACTCTCTGTTTATTTCTTCTTTGTTTCGCATGCACACATGACGCGGACGCGTCAGCGATGCTCACGCGTTGCGTGCATTTTTTTTTTGAAGAATGCAGAATGCAAATGCTGACATGATGAATGAGCACTAACAAAAATAGGATAGAATAAAACTAAGAAGAAAATAAAGTAAAATAAAACTAAGACTGAAAAAGAACGAGTATACCATGGTGGGTTGTCTCCTACCTAGCACTTTTAGTTAAAGTCCTTAAGTTGGACATTTGGTAAGCTCCCTGTTATGGTGGCTTATGCTTGAACTCATCCAGCTATCTCCACCAATGTTTGTAATTCCAATGGCTTCCGGGATCCCAAACTAGGCACAAAGAGCCTTCAAGCAAGTTAAAGCAATTGACAAGGCCCCAAGAGTATTGATTGCTAGACTGAATTCTGGGGTCCCAAATCTTGCTTTTGCACCCGTCTTCTTGTTGAGCAATATTGTTCCATCCGGGTGGCAAGCAGTCTGAATTCTCACTGAAGCACCCAAACAACATCCTAGACACATTCAATTGAGCTCTACACCAACCTTTACGTTTAAACTTTGAGCACACAACCATGTTTAACCTTGCTTGACAACTCCAACCACTAACCATCTTCCTCTTACTCTTAATGCCACAAAGAGCTCCAAGTTGACCATCCGTCTCCAGTAGCCAATATTCAAGTGGGAAAGTAAAGGATAAGGACAGGAATTTTACCCACTTGAACGCTGTATTGGATGGTAATGGCCTTGGGCGAGGTGTTTCTAATGAATTTGCAAGCTCCACTCCCTTGTGCTCTTCTCTGACAACTTCTACCTCTTTGCAAGCTTCTTTAATATCAACCTCTTCCTCTTGGTAGCTTTCTTCCAATTCGATCTCTTCTTTATTGTTCACCAAGAGCATGGGAGGTTGTGCTTCTTCTTCTTTAATCTCTATGTCAAGTCCAATGGGAGAGGATTCAAATGTAGATAAGAATTCATTAATGATTGAATCCATCTCTTGATCATCCCCTTCAAAGTTTTCAACCATGATATGCCTTGGAGGTTGTACACCCTCCTCAACATCAACATCAAGCATCTTGGAAGGAGGCTCTATGACTGGACTTTCCCATGGAGGTTTCGCATCTCCTAAGTCTTCAACCAATTCTTCTTCTTCGATAATTTTGGCTTCCTCCAATTGTTCCAGTACAAAGTCATGCTGCTCACTGTCTACCGGAGTTTCTAGCTTCTCCTTCATGCTGCGTTCTTCAGTAGATTCTCCACATGAAGCCATGGGAGTTCCTTGAGTGTCCAAACATCGGGAGTCTAGTCGAATTATCGTTTGGCCCAGTTATTAAACGATTGCATTGAGTCGATCCATTGTCTCCTTGAAACAATCATTTGACTCTTGTTCCACTCGGCTATCATAAGTAGGATCATAATGCTCTTGGATTGATGGATATGGACATGGTGTATATTGAAGTAGTGGTTCTAAGTATGGCTCATAAGGTGGTTGGTATGGTGGATATGGGTTAGGGTCATATAGAGGTGAATGGTGGTAGGTGGCTTGTGAGTATGGTGGTTCAAAGCTATGTTGAGGAGGTGGTTCATAGGTATATGATGGGGCTTGTTGGTAACCATAAGGGGGTCCATCATATCTATCATCTTGGTATGCACCTCGAAATGGCTCTTGAACATAGTGATTTAGTGGGTGTTGGTTGTCACAAAATGGTCCACCATAACTATTGTCTTGGCATGCATTGCAGGATGGTCTTTGTCTGTGGTACTGTAGAAGGTGTTGTTGCCAAAAGGGTTGATCAGATCCTCGTGGCTCCTTCCATCTCTGATTATTTTGACCTTGATGCATGTTCCTGTTATAATTTCCATTCCTTGCAATAACATTGGAACCAAACTCAAAGCGGTAGGGGTGAGAACTCATAATAGCTAATAAAAATTAAAAACAAAAACAAATAAACAAGCAAAAGAAAATATTTATAATAACCAATAATAAGGCACACGTTTGCAATTCCCCAGCAACGGCGCCATTTTGATGAGAGGACTTCTGCCGATAAAGAAATTCACAAATATAATCGCGTTGTAAGTATAGTTTCTAAACCAATGGAGAATCCTTTCGTGCAAAAGTTTTAGTTGTCACAAGTAACAAAACCCAATAAAATTTATAAACCGAAGTATTCAAATCTCGGGTCATCTTCTCAAGGAATTGCAGGGAGGTGTGTTTTATTATTGGTTATGGAAAACATTATTTTTGGACTTTTTTGAAAGGTTTGAACAAGAAAAATAAATTGCAGGAATTAATAAATCAATAGCTAAGAAAACTCTTGGCAAGGTATGAAAATTAGAAGTCCTATCCTAGTATCCTTATCAATTGTGACGAGAATTGCTCGTTGCTCCCACTTAGTCAACCTCTAACTATGAAAGTAAGTCAAGTGGATAAATCAATATGAATCCTCAAGTCCTAGTCAATTCCCAAAGAAGGACTAGAGTTATAGAATTCAAGTCAATTAGCAACTTCCAGTTATCAATCAACAAAAGAGTTTGATAACTCAAGAGTCTCTAATTACTCAACCAAAGCCAAGAATATAGAAAGCTAAATAAAAATCATATATCTGAAATACCTCGAATTGCATTAATAAAAGAAATCAAATCTAACATGGAAAAGTTCATGAGCCAATTTGGCAACATAAGTAATTAACAAGTAAAAGAATTATAGTATATAAAAGTAGAAGAGAAATCAAAATAAATGAATATTGAACCTGGTATGAAGAAACAATCCTAATGACTAAAAAGAATCATAATCCTAAAACCTAAGAGAGAGAGAAGAGAACCTCTCTCTCTCTAGAAACTACATCTAAAACCTAAAATTATGAATAATGAATGTTGTTTTCTTGTTGTATTCTGTATGTCTTGAGTCTCTGCATGTTCCCTGGCTTTATTCTGTGTTTCTGGGATGAAAACTGGGTCAAAATGCGGCCCGAAATCGCCCCAGCGATTTCTGTTAATTCTGCAGAACGCGCTTGTCACGCGTACGCATCATTTGACGATTTTCCTCTCCACGCGTACGCGTCAAGCACGCGCACGCGTCGCTATGATTTTGTCCAAATCGCGCGCACGCGTCAGCCATGCGTGCGTGTCGCTGTTCGCTAGTTGTCTCCTTTATTTCTTGTGCTCCTTCCCTTTTTGCAAGCTTCCTCTCCATTCTCTAAGCCATTCCTGCCCTATGAAGCCTGAAACACTTAACACACGGATCACGGCATCGAATGGTATAAAGGAGGATTAAAATACACAATTTTAAAGCTTTAGGAAGCAAGTTTTCAATCATAGAATAAATCCAGAAAGGAATTGTAAAACCATGCAAATCATATGAATAAGTGGGTAAAAAGCTGATAAAAACTACTCAAGTTAGCACAATATAAACCATAAATAGTGATTGATCAATATGATAGAGAAAAATGAAGAGAACACTCGGAATCTCAATGCACAAGTTGTCACTATGAGTGCTCAAATGTCCTCCATCGCCGAGATTCTCTCAAAGTTGGCCCTACCTCCTACCAACAATACCAACACCCACTAAGCCTTTAGCTCATCTAGCCTTCCTTTTCAGCCTATTGCAAACCCAAGGGGTAGCATCAATTCAATTACCTTGAGGATTGGTACAACGCTTGAGGAAGTTAAACCCAAGCCCATTATGTTGGCGGAGGATATTCCTAATGTAGAAGTTGGTGAAACTAGATAGATGAAGATGAAAAGGATGAAAAAGTTGTAAAGGAAGAAGAAGAATAATTGAGGGCCAAGGAATCGAAGAGGAAGAATAACTTAGAGGAACAAATTCCTATACCTTTCTCTACGATAGCCATGAAGGCCAAGAAGCATGAAGAGCTTGATCCCAACATAGTAAAAATCTTCAAGAATGTGGAGGTAACTATTCCACATTTTGATGTCATACATCAAGTCCCAAAATATGCTAAATTCCTTAAGGATGTGTGCACTCACAAAGAGAAGATTGGTGGGTTAGAGATGAATCTATTAGGTAATTCTGTTTTTTCTGTGATGGATGATTTTCCTGAAAAATATAGTGATCCCAGTCCTTGCTTGGTATCTTGTATGACTAGTGAGATTTAACTTAAGGATTGCATGTGCGACCTAGGGTCGTGTGTGAGCATTATGCCACTCTCGATTTATGAGAAGTTGTACCTTGCACCGCTGAGGTGATCCGGGGCTAGGTTTATGCTTGCGGACAAGAGTATAATTTTAGTTGTGGGTATTGCCGAAAATGTGTTGGTGACAATTCAGGACTTAATCTTTTCGGTGGATTTCCATATCCTAGAGACACCTCCCATTTATTTGGATAGAGAATCCTCCATCTTACTTGGGAGGCCATTCTTGAAAACATCCCAGTTTAAACTAGATGTATTTTCTGAGGATTACTCATTTGAAGCCAAAGAGAAGGTGGTGAAGTTTAAATTAGAGAAAATCATGAGGCAACCTTTAGAGGTCCACTCAATTTTTGGTTGTGACATTGTTGAAGATGATGTAATTGAGGAACACTTTGGGAGTGATGATAAGATAAGTGTCGATAGAGACTTGGGTATAAGAGGACTTAGCAAGAAAAAGGGAAAGGATCCACAACTTCCACATTATCAAGGAAACAAGGCACCCAATCATGGTTCAATTGACAAGTAGAAGCATCTCCCCTTGAAGAACACTCTTACCAAGGCTAACATGAAGGACAAGATGGATGTCCTTGAGGATGTTCCAATGAGTTGATCGCAAGCTCATAACCATCCAACTTAAGGACGTTAAAAAAAAGTGTTAGGTGGGAGACATCCCACCATGGTATGATCCTCCTTGTACATAATTTCTTGCATGTAGTTTTAGAGTCTTTGTTTAATATTGTGTGAGTTTGTCTAAGTGTGCTTAATTTTGTTTGATCTTGTTGAGCTTGTTAGAGTCTTCATGAGGATTTCATTGATCTTGATTTGGTTGAATTAGTAATGTTGAAGAAAATGCTTAATTTTGAGTATTGCATGAAATTTTAAGTGTTTTTGAAGTATCTAGCTTAAATGACTGCCAAGATTGTGTTATAATTGTCTTTCCTCATGTTGTGAAAAAAAGGGGGGGCATCCACACGTAAGCGTGGACGACGCATACGCGTTGATTGCGTTGCCGAAACTCTTGGTACAAAAACCAGAGAGTTGCGATGGAATTGTGCGGGAGGGGTGCCAGAAGCACAATTGCCCTCCCACGCGTGTGCGTCAGCTGATGCCTACGCGTCACTGGATTTTTCACACATCCACACGTGAGCGTGGACAACGCGCACGCCTCATATGCGTATGTTGAAACTCCTGATACAAAAACAAGAGAGTTGCACTGGTAATGTGCGAATTTCATGTGTGGAGCACAGCTGCTCCCCACATATAAGTGTGGACGACGCGTACGCGTCAGTTGCTCTTTTCACCATCCACGCGTGAACGTGGGCGATGCGCACGCGTCACATTACCGACGCAGCTAAAGTGCAGCGCGGCCTGTTTTCTTTCTTTCTTCATTTTCCTTCTTCTACTCCTTCCTCCTTTCTTCTTCCTCCTTTTTACCACCTCTTCTCCACCCACAACCACTGACGACCTCAACCACCGGCGACCACCACCTCCGGTGGTCCCACATCTTCTCTCTCCTCTCTTCTTTCTCCTTTCTCTTCTCCTATTCTCACTTACACCCAATCTCACCTTCTTCCTCATTTCAAGGTCTTATTTCATTTCTTTCTCTTTTTCTTTTTAAAATTCCCTCTTTTTAATTGCATTGCATTACTTTAATTTCTTTCTTCTTAGTTACAATTTAATTTTGTTGTTTCTAATTCACTTTTGTTTCTTTTCCTTCTTTTTATATTCTTCCATGGGTGTTGAACTTTAATGTATTTCTTGTATTGGTAGGTTATTTTGATACCTTTTGGCTTATTTGTGTTATATGGTATTGTTTTTATGATTGGCATTGCCTTTTGGGTTTATTACATTCTTGAATTTCTCAAGCTTGCTTGTTGTTTGGAAGATGCACACCAAGTGTTTGTTAAAAAGCACTAATGACATCTTAGTTCAAATTTGATATTATGCTTTCAACTTAGTGCTTCTTTCTCATTACACTTGTTTTTCTTCATGTGCATTAAGCCTATTGTACTTAACTTTACCATCTATGTACTCATTACCTATGACTTGCTTCTTTGTACCATATTGCAAGATTTGTGATTCCACTTTCTCTTACTCCACCTTATTCCATTTGCATGCTTCATTGTCTTGGGGTTAGACTAGGTGAATGGTTTTCTTGTGTTTAGTACCCTTTTTGCATGTGCTACTTATTGCTGTTATTGATGCTTGAACCCATTCTTTTCATGTTTTACACTTGCATGCTCCTCTCACTCTTGTATCTCATGCTAGTGATATGCCCCATGATTATATTGTTGTCTTGATTACATGTTACAACTGTCATGTCTTCAGGATACTTTGCTCCTTTTGTGGCACTATTTCTAACTTGCATGTTGTTATTAAGTGTTGTTTCTTTGAGTTTAATGTTTTCTCTTTTCCTTCTTTTTTTAGGATGGCCATCAAAAAGAGTAAGAAAAAGGCTTCGAAAATGCCACCCACAAAGAGGGCACCTCAAAGAACAACTACCAAGGTGCGCCCTACACCAAAAGTTAAGCCTCCCTCTAAGAGGGTGAAAAGGGTCATTCATATTGATGAGGAAGAGAAGGGCAACCCTGCGAAGGACTCTACAAGGTTAACCAATCGCTTTTGTGAGCTAATATTCCCTATTTTGGTTGAAAAGAATTACCACCATGAAAACCTCCTCGTTCCTCCGGAGCACCTTGTTCAATTTGTGGTGCCTCGCGTTGAGCGGCTGTAATGGGGATTTCTCAATCGGAGACCGCAGGGAGCTAATCTTTCTTGGGTGGTGGAGTTCTACTCCAACTATCACTCACCTTCTCTTCAGTCAATTCTTGTGTGCCGAAAGCAAGTCCCCATATCAGAGGAAGCCATTCAGTGGATACTTAAAGTTTTGCCAGTACCGGATGGGACAGATGGTTACCAAGAAGCGCTACTACAGCGCTGGAGACCCGGTTTTGATTGGGGTTCTGTCTTTAGGGTCATTGTCAAACCGGAAGAACAATGGACCAAAGGGAGAGCCAAGGCCCAACCTAAGTGCATTTCGGCATAAGCGCTTACTGTGGAGGCTAGAGTGTGGGCCCAAATCATGTCCCACTACGTACTTCTGAGCACTCATAAGTCCTCAATCACAGCGGACTTGGCCCTTCCTATCTGCTGCATCCTCACGGAGAGACCTATCAACATTTCTTATCTTATCCGGCAAGCAATGGGCCGCGTTCATACTAAGGGAAACTTCCCATTTCCCACCTTGGTAATGGATTTGATTACTGCCATCGGAGTTCCCCCACGAGGCTAAAGACGTGAAGGCGATAATTCCAGCAAAAGATGGCATCGCCCCAAGTGGAAAGTATATTAGGCCTCCTACGGAACAAGTCTCTATATGGCCATTCCTTCCGACATTCCAACCACCTCATCGGCACCACAGAAGTCATCTTACCAATTGCTTGTTGAGCTCACTCAAAAGGTATATCGGAATAAGCGGCGGAACAAACGCTGCTATGCCTACTTGAAGAAGTTCTTGGGTTGTGCTAACCTGCCTATGGAGGAGCCAAACACTTCAGAATCCACTTTAGATCAAAGCGAAGTGAGTACTCGAGAGATGGATAATGGAAGTGCTGACCCCCAATCCCACCTTGTGCATTACCGATAGCACGAAAAACCGTGTAAATTTCTAAGTGTGGGGAGGTCGTTTATCGACTTTCGTAGGTAATAACCCTTCTTTTCAACACCCAAATCTTAATTTTCTTTTGTCAATTAGGATAATTTGCATTGCATGATAGTTTTAGAGCTTGTACATATTCCCCTTGTCTTTGTGTTAGGACTACTTGGTTAGGGTGATGATTTCTTTTCCAAGAAACTGTTTTTAGGGCACCCTACCAATTTGAACATTTTGAAAAAAATTTTTATGTTGAACTTGCTTGAAGGAATTAATTCTGAAAAAGATTTTTGAGCTAAGAACACACAAGCATGTGAGTTTTGAGCTTAATTGTATGGTTACATCATATAACCACTTATTTCCATTCTTGTGTGCATTGTTCTCTTTCTATGATTGCAATCTTTGATTTGTTCGATTCTATATGTCTATTACTCTGTGTATGAATGCATTTATATGATTGAGGCCGTTATTTCAATAGCTGACTTATCCAAATAGCCTGACCTTTTATCTACCATTGTTAGCCAATTTTGAGCCTATGTTAAACCCCCTTTTGTTTTTTAATTTAGCACATCACTACCCCTAAGTGAAAAATAATAAATGTTCTCTAATTTGGATCTTTGATTAACTTAGACTAGTGAGGGTGTGTGTCATTTAAGCGGGAGGGAAGCTTGGGAACATTGGTAGAGGTAAAAGTGTGTGTTTGTATTTTCTTTTTATTGAAAATATTGGGAATTGGGTACACACTCATGTATTAAATGTTTCAACCATATACATTGGCACCGTTGTATATAATTCATCAAAAGAGAAAAGCAAAAGGAAATATATGTGTGTGTGTGTAGAAAAAGAAATAGAAAAATAAAAGAAAGAAAAACATATAGAAAGAGAAAGCAATAAAAAGGGGACAAAATATCCCAAAGTGAAGCCAATAAGAACCAATGCATATGGGTTGTGAATTGAAAGAGAATGCATGAGTGTGTGGAAAGTGAATAAATGGGTAGTTATGGTGTGTATTAGAATTGTATAGGTTGTTATTTGTGTTAGAAGAGAGTTTAGGTTAATCAAGGATTCAAATTTCAAGCTCACTTGGCCATATATGCATCCTTACCTTTACCCTAGCCCATTACAACATAAAGATAAGCCCTCATGATGAATTCATGCATGTACCGAATAACTGTTGATTGTTAGATGAAAAATAAATCTTGGAAAGCATGATTAGAAGGAAATTGAGTGATCAACCCTATACACTTGAGCGACTAGAGCGGATATACTTCCGTGAGGGTTCAATGCTCAACTTCTTGTTCTCGGCTTTCACAAGCTTTCTTCTTACAAGTTGTTTACACGTCATTTTGATATTTGAATTAGTAGAGTTCATGAATTACCATATTACCTTAGCCTACTCAATCCGTGTGGTCGCGTCAGGCACGCGAACACGTCACTCTGATTTCTTCTATTTTGCGCGGTCGCGTGAGCCATGCGACCGCGTGACTTCTCGCTGGTAATCTCCTTAATTCCTTGTGTTCCTTCCATTTTTGCAAACTTCCTCTCCATTCTCTCAGCCATTTCTGCCCTATGAGGCCTAAAACACTTAACACACATATCACGGTATCGAATGGTATAAAGGAGAATAAAAAATATACAGTTAAAAGATCTTTAGGAAGCAAGTTTTCAATCATAGAACAATTTGGGAAGGAATTGTAAATACATGCAAATTATATGAATAAGTGGGTGAAGACCTGATAAAACCACACAATTAAACACAATATGAATCACAAAATAGTGGTTTATCAGTGAGTAAGGGTCGATCCCACGGAGATTGTTGGTATGAAGCAAGCTATGGTCATCTTGTAAATCTCAGTCAGGCGGATTCAAATGGTTATAATGGTTTTCGAATATAAAGATAAATAAACCATAAAATAAAGATAGAGATACTTATGTAATTCATTAATGGGAATTTCAGATAAGCGCATGAAGATACTGTGTTCCTTCTGAATCTCTGCTTTCCTACTACTTTCATCTAATCATTCTTATCCCTTTCCATGGCAAGCTGTATGTTGGGTTTCACCGTTGTCAATGGCTACCTCCCGTTCTCTCAGTGAAAATGGTCTGAATGCGCTGTCACAGCATGGCTAATCATCTGTCGGTTCTCGATCATGTTGGAATAGAATCCAGTGATTCTTTTGCGTCTGTCACTATGCCCAACACTCGCGAGTTTGAAGCTCGTCATAGTCATCCCATCTCAGATCCTACTCGGAATACCACAGACAAGGTTTAGACTTTCCGGATCTTAGGAATGGCCGCCAATAATTCTAGCTTATACCACAAAGACTCCGATCTTTCGGGATGGAGGCTAAGAGATACGCGCTCAATCTAAGGTAGAACGGAAGTGGTTGTTAGGAACGCGTTCATACGTGAGAATGATGATGAGTGTCACGGATCATCACATTTATCATGTTGAAGTGCAGCGAATATCTTAGAATAAGAATAAGCTGAATTGAATAGAAGAATAATAGTAATTGCATTAATACTCGAGAAACAGCAGAGCTCCACACCTTAATCTATGATGTGTAGAAACTCCACCGTCGAAAATATATAAGTGATAATAAGGTAGGCATGACCGTGAGGCCAGCCCCCAGTGTCTAAGGACTAACAATAATCAAAGATGTTCCAAAAGCTCGTCCAAAGATATCTAATACAATAGTAAAAGGTCCTATTTATACTAAACTAGCTACTAGGGTTACAGAGATAAGTAATTGATGTAGAAATCCACTTCCGGGGCCAACTTGGTGTGTGCTTGGGCTGAACTTGAGATTTACACGTGTAGAGGCTTCTCTTGGAGTTAAACGCCAAGTTGTAACGTGTTTTTGGCATTTAACTCTGGTTTGTGACGTGTTTCTGGCGTTTTACTCCAGAATGCAGCATGGAACTGGCGTTGAACGCCAGTTTGCGTCGTCTAAACTCGAATAAAGTATAAACTATTATATATTGCTGGAAAGCCCTGAATGTCTACTTTCCAACGCAATTGAGAGCGCGCCATTTGAAATTCTGTAGCTCCGGAAAATTCATTTCGAGTTCAGGGAGGTCAGAATCCAACAGCATCTGTAGTCCTTTTTCAGTCTCCTATCAGATTTTTGCTCAGGTCCCTCAATTTCAGCCAAAAAATACCAAAAATCACATAAAAACACACAAACTCATAGTAAAGTCCAGAAATGTGAATTTTGCATAAAAACTAATAAAAACATCCCTAAAAGTAGCTAGATCCTACTAAAAACTACCTAAAAACAATGCCAAAAAACGTATAAATTATCTGCTCATCACAACACCAAATAGGATAAAAAGAAGAGAATATACTATAAATCTCAAAATATCAATGAATATTAGTTCTAATTAGATGAGCGGGACTTGTAGCTTTTTGCTTCTAGACAGTTTTGGCATCTCACTTTATCCTTTGAAATTTAGAATGATTGGCATCCATAGGAACTCAGAGTTCAGATAGTGTTATTGATTCTCCTAGTTAAGTATGCTGATTCTTGAACACAGCTACTTTTATGAGTCTTGGCCGTGGCCCTAAGCACTTTGTTTCCAGTATTACCACCGGATACATAAATGCCACAGACACATGACTGGGTGAACCTTTTCAATTTGTGACTCAGCTTTGCTAAAGTCCCCAGTTAGAGGTGTCCAGAGCTCTTAAGCACACTCTTTTTGCTTTGGATCACGACTTTAACCACTCAGTGTCAAGCTTTTCACTTGGACTTGCATGCCACAAGCACATGGTTAGGGACAGCTTGATTTATCCGCTTAGGCCTGGATTTTATTTCCTTGGGCCCTCCTATCCATTTATGCTCAAAGCCTTGGATCCTTTTTACCCTTGCCTTTTGGTTTTAAGGGCTATTGGCTTTTTCTGCTTGCTTTTTCTTTCTTACTTTCTTTAAAAAAAATTTTTTTCGCCACTTTTTTTTCGCAAGCTTTGTTCTTCACTGCTTTTTCTTGCTTCAAGAATCAATTTTATGATTTTTCAGATCATTAATAATATTTCTCTTTTTCATCATTCTTTCAAGAGCCAACAATTTTAACATTCATAAACAACAAGATAAAAAATATGCACTGTTCAAGCATTCATTCAGAAAACAAAAAGTATTGTCACCACATCAATATAATTAAACCAATTTCAAGGATGAATTCGAAACTCATGTACTTCTTGTTCTTTTTTATTAAAAACATTTTTCATTTAAGAAAGGTGAAGGATTCATGGAATTATTCATAGCCTTAAGACATAGACACTAGACACTAATGATCATGTAATAAAGACACAAACATAGACAAACATGAAGTTCAAAAACCAAAAAACAGAGAGATAAGAACAAGGAAGTTAAGGAATGAGTCCACCTTAGTGATGGTGGCGCCTTCTTCTTGAAGGACCAATGGTGTTCTTGAGCTCCTCTATGTCTCTTCCTTGCCTTTGTTGCTCCTCCCTCAAAGCTCTTTGATCTTCTCTAATCTCATTGAGAATGATGGAGTGTTCTTGGTGATCCACCCTTAATTGGTTCATGTCATGACTCAATCCTTCTAGAGAAGTGTTGAGTTGTTCCTAATAGTTGTTTGGAGGAAAATGCATCCCTTGAGCATTTCAGGGATTTCATGATGATGAGCTTCCTCATGCGTCTCTTGAGATCCATGAATGGGCTCTCTTGTTTGCTCCATCCTCTTCTTAGTGATGGGCTTGTCCTCTTCAATGAGAATGTCTCCTTCTATGACAACTCCAGCTAAATTGCATAGATGGAAAATGAGATGAGGAAAAGCTAGCCTTGCCAAGGTGGAGGACTTTTCGGCTACTTTGTAGAGTTCTAGAGGGATGACTTCATGAACTTCTACCTCCTCTCCAATCATGATGTTATGGATCATGATGGCCCGAACCACAGTTACTTCGGATCAGTTGCTAGTGGGGATGATGGAGCGTTGGATGAACTCCAACCATCCTCTAGCCACAGGCTTAAGGTCTAGTCTTCTCAATTGAACCGGCTTGCCTTTTGAGTCTCTTTTCCATTGAGCTCCTTCCACACATATGTCCATGAGGACTTGGTCCAAACTTTGATCAAAGTTGACCCTTCTAGTATAGGGGTGTGCGTCTTCTTGTATCATAGGCAAGTTGAATGCCAACCTTACGTTCTCCGGACTGAAATCTAAGCATTTCCACCGAACCATTGTAAGCCAATTCTTTGGGTTTGGGTTCATGCTTTGATCATAATTCCTAGTGATCCATGCGTTTGCATAGAACTGTTGAACCGTTAAGATTCTGACTTGTTGAATGGGATTGGAGAGAACTTCCCATCCTCTTCTTCTAATCTCTTGTCGGATCTCCGGATATTCGTCCTTTTTAAGCTTAAAAGGGACCTCAGGGATCACCTTTTTCTTGGCCACAACTTCATAGAAGTGGTCTTGATGGGCTTTTGAGATAAATCTCTCCATCTCCCATGATTCAGAGGTGGAAGCAATTGCCTTCCCTTTCCTCTTTCTTGAGGTTTCTCTGGCCTTAGGTGCCATCAATAGTTATGGAAAAACAAAAAAGCTATGTGTTCATACCCTGTCCGGACTCCACCTCGGCAGAGCCATGAAAAGGTCCGACCTCGCCCTAAGGCCCACGCCTAAAGGTCGGACCTCGGACAATCAAGCAAAGGAAGGCCCATCAAAAGGAACGCAGCCCAATACCTAAGAGCCGAAAGGGCCTAGAAAGGGCGGTTCCACAAAGATAGGGATAAAACTCCCAAAGATAAGATAAGATAAGAATATCTTATCCAGGGAAGATCACGACCAACTACTATAAATACACTGGAACACCCAGGTATTTCATTCATTCCACATTCTACACTTATCTGCTTGGACCCATGCTAACTTAAGCATCGGAGTGTCATTGCAGGTACAACCACCAGTCACCCAACACATCAAGCTCGGGTCCCTGACCCCCACCTCGGGCCTCTCCAGACGACCGAGCTACACGTTTCAGGTAACCCTCGGAACATTGGCGCCGTTGCCGGGGACCTGGAAGTCATCCCTCTACCATGGCGGACGACCCCCACGACACTAACCGCGCTGCATCTGAACAAGAGGAAAAAATTGACACCGGAGAACGTCCGGACAGCCCTCTATCACCACGCACTCCAGGAGGAAGCAAACAGAATCGCCCAAAGACTTCACTCCCAAACAAAGACCCACGAAACCCCGAAAAAGAAAGGAGCTCGGAAATTCTGGAAGCAGTCCGGGCACAACAAAACCGACTGAAACAACTCGAAGAGGACATAAAAAAGCAGAAAGAAACTGAACAAGATCTGAGAAGGGAGGCTCGCAAGCGCAGAGAATTAGAAGAAAAACTACGGAAAATAGAGGCCAACCTAAAAGATCGGACAGAACGCAGCACCACCCCCGAAGACAACCATGATCCCTTCACACAAGAGATCATGAAGGAGAAGGTACCACGAAACTTCAAACCACCCGACATGGATCTCTACGACGGCACCACCGATCCAAATCACCACCTCAGCAATTTCAGAAGCAGAATGTATCTGGTCGACGCCTCCGACGCAATTCGATGCAAAGCCTTCCCCACCACTCTCACCAAGACAGCCATGAAGTGGTTCGACAACCTACCACCAAGATCAATCACCAGCTTCAAAGACTTGACCAAAAAATTCCTAACAAGGTTCTCTATTCAAAAGGACAAGACAAAACATGCCCCCAGTCTACTCGGGATCAAACAGGGTAACCAAGAAACTCTCCGAGAATACATGGAGCGATTCAACAAAGCCTGCCTGGACATACAACACTTGCCCACTGAAGCAGCCATCATGGGACTAGCAAACGGCCTAAAAGAGGGACCGTTTAGCCAATCCCTATCCAAACGATACCCGACCTCCCTATACGAGGTGCAGGAGCGGGCAGAAAAATATATCAACATGGAGGAAACCTCCCAGCTAAGAGACTCGTCTAGGAAGGAATCAACCTACCCACTCCGAGATCGAGATCGGGAACAAAAGAAAAAAGAAGAACCCAATTCAGACAAGCCACGGAAGTACCACAACTACACCCCCCTCCGAGTCTCCCTGGTAGACGTCTACAGAGAAGTGTGCCACACCGAAAAGATCCCCCCGCCCCGACCTCTAAAACACAAGAGAGCGGGGAGAGATCGGTCCGAGTACTGTGAATATCACAAACTCTACGGTCATCCTACTAACGACTGCTACGACCTAAAAAATGTTATAGAAAAGCTAGCCAGAGAAGGAAAACTCGACAGATACATAGCAGAAAAAGGAGAAGAGACCAGGAAGAGGAGGCGGGGAGATAACGAAGGTCGGACCGAACAAACCCCTCGGACCCCCGAAAGGCACGTTCACATGATAAATGGAGGTTTTGCAGGTGGAGGAATATCCAGGTCCTCGCGAAAAAGACATCTCAAAGAAGTCTATCACGTCCGAGAAGACAGTCCCCTGCCCGAGTTACCTACTATCTCATTTACCCGAGAAGATGCTCAAGGAATAATACCCGGGCACGACGATCCAATGGTAATCACCATTATTCTAGCAAACGCCAACTTACATCGAACCCTGATTGACCAGGGAAGCTCAGCAGATATCCTGTTCAAAACGGCCTTCGACAAGCTCGGACTTGAAGAAAAAGAGCTAAAAGCCTATCCCACCGACCTATTTGGGCTAGGGGACACCCCGATCCATCCCTTAGGGTACATCTCGCTACACACTACCTTCGGAAGAGGCGAGCAATCTAAAACATTAAGCATCGACTACATTATAGTCGACGTCACTTCAGCATACAACGCCCTCATTGGGCGACCAACTCTGAACAGATTGGCAGCAATAGTCTCGACCCCCCACCTCTGTATGAAGTTCCCCACCACAAAGGGAATCGCTACCCTAAAAGGTGACCAAAAACTAGCGCGGCGATGCTACAACGAAAGCCTGAGCCTAAAGGGGAAAGAAATCAACACAATAGAACTCGGACGACTTCAAGCCCGAGAAGATCTTCGGCCACAACCAGAGGGAGAAACCGAAAAAGTCCAGATTGGGAACACACCTGAAAAAATAACAAACATAGGAGCAAACCTTGAGGCAGGCCTAAAAGAGGAACTCATAACCCTCTTAAAAGGGAATTCCGACCTCTTCGCCTGGAAGGCCTCCGACATGCCAGGCATAAGCCCTGACCTAATGTGCCATAAACTATCAGTCTACCCGGGATCCAGACCTATCCAACAAAGACGCCGGAAGCTCGGACCCGAGCGCATGCAAGCGATAGAAGAACAAGTACAAGCACTACTAGATGCTGGGTTCATTAGGGAAGTAAAATACCCCCTATGGCTCGCAAATGTAGTCCTGGTAAAAAAGCCTAACGGAAAATGGAGGATGTGCGTCGATGGTGCGCGAAATTGTGAACAATACTTTTTCACAACTCAAATAATCCCCGGTAATGGCTCCAAGAACTTGGTGGCTCAATACCATGGCATTACACAACTTCGCACAACTAACCAGCAACTGCACTGGGTCGTCCAAGTAATAAACCTTACGTGAGTAAGGGTCGATCCCACGGAGATTGTTAGTATTGAAGCAAGCTATGGTCATCTTGTAAATCTTAGTCAGGCAAACTCAGATGTATATGGTGATGAACGAAAATAACATAAAAGATAAGGATAGAGATACTTATGTATATCATTGGTGTAAGAGCTTCAGACAAGTGTATGAAGATGCCTTCCCTTCCGTCTCTCTGGTTTCCTACTGTCTTCATCCAATCCTTCTTACTCCTTTCCATGGCAAGCTCGTGTAAGGTTTCACTGTTGTCAACAGCTACCTCCCATCCGCGCAGTGAAAGCTAATGCACACACTCTGTCACAGTGCTGCCAATCACCGGTTTGGTTCCCTCCCCTACCGGAATAGAATAACTCTTTTGCGTCTGTCACCAATGCCCAGTAGGTTACAGGTTTGAAGCACGTCACAGTCATTCAATCATTGAATCCTACTCAGAATACCACAGACAAGGTTTAGACCTTCCGGATTCTCTTGAATGCCGCCATCAGGTCCTGCCTATACCACGAAGATTCCGAAGAATCCAAGAGATATTCACTAAGCCTCAGATGCTTGTAGAACAAGAATGGTTGTCAGTCACCTTGTTCATGGGTGAGAATGGTGATGGGCGTCAATCATCACCTTCATCATGTTGAAGAACAAGTGATATCTTGGATAAAGAACAAGCGGAATTGAATGGAAGAACAATAGTAATTGCATTAATACTCGAGGTACAGCAGAGCTCCACACCTTAATCTATGGTGTGTAGAAACTCCACCGTTGAAAATACATAAGCATAAGGTCTAGGCATGGCCGAATGGCCAGCCTCCCAATGATCTAAGATAGCATAAAATTCAAAGATAGCTACCAAGATGTTCTAGATGTTCTAGATGTTAAAATACAATAGTAAAAGGTCCTACTTATAGAAAACTAGTACATAGATGAGTAAATGACATAAAAATCCACTTCCGGGCCCACTTGGTGTGTGCTTGGGCTGAGCAATGAAGCAAATTTCGTGTAGAGACTCTTCTTGGAGTTAAACGCCAGCTTTAGTGCCAGTTTGGGCGTTTAACTCCCATTTGGGTGCCAGTTCCAGCGTTTAACGCTGGGATTTTTTGAGGTGACTTTGAACGCCGGTTTGGGCCATCAAATCTTGGGCAAAGTATGGACTATCATATATTGCTGGAAAGCCCAGGATGTCTACTTTCCAACGCCGTTGAGAGCGCGCCAATTGGGCTTCTGTAGCTCTATAAAATCCACTTCGAGTGCAGGGAGGTCAGAATCCAACAGCATCTGCAGTCCTTTTGAGTCTCTGGATCAGATTTTTGCTCAGGTCCCTCAATTTCAGCCAGAAAATACCTGAAATCACAGAAAAACACACAAACTCATAGTAAAGTCCAGAAAAGTGAATTTTAACTAAAAACTAATAAAAATATACTAAAAACTAACTAGATCATATCAAAAACATACTAAAAACAATGCCAAAAAGTATACAAATTATCCGCTCATCACAACACCAAACTTAAATTGTTGCTTGTCCCCAAGCAACTGAAAATCAAATAAGATAAAAGGAAGAGAATATGCAATGAATTCCAAAAACATCTGTGAAGATCAGTATTAATTAGATGAGCGGGGCTTTTAACTTTTTGCCTCTGAACAGTTTTGGCACCTCAATCTCTCCTTTGAAATTCAGAATGGTTGGCTTCTTTAGGAACTTAGAATCCAGATAGTGTTAATGATTCTCCTAGTAAAGTATGATGATTCTTGAACATAGCTATTTATTGAGTCTTGGCTGTGGCCCAAAGCACTCTGTCTTTCCAGTATTACCACCGGATACATACATGCCACAGACACATAATTGGGTGAACCTTTTCAGATTGTGACTTAGCTTTGCTAAAGTCCCCAATTAGAGGTGTCCAGGGTTCTTAAGCACACTCTTATTTGCCTTGGATCACAACTCTTATTATTATTATTTTTTTTCGTTTTCTTTCTCTTTTTTTTCGGTTTTTTTTTTTTGAATAGCAATGCTTTTTCTTGCTTCAAGAATCATTTTATTGATTTTTCAGATCCTCAATAACATGTCTCCTTTTTCATCATTCTTTCAAGAGCCAACATTCATGAACCACAAATTCAAGATACATATGCACTGTTTAAGCATACATTCAGAGAACAAAAATATTGCCACCACATCAAAATAATTAAACTATTATAAAATTCAAAATTCATGCAATTCTTCCTTTTTCAATTAGGCACATTTTTATTCAAGAAAGGTGATGGATTCATAGGACATTCATAACTTTAAGGCATAGACACTAAGACACTAATGATCATAAGACACAAGCATGGATAACATAAAGCATAAAAATCGAAAAACATGAGAATAAAGAACAAGGAAATCAAGGAATGGGTCCACCTCAGTGATGGCGGCTCTTCCTTGCTTTTGAAGGTCCTATGGAGTGCTTGAGCTCCTCAATGTCTCTTCCTTGCCTTTGTTGCTCCTCTCTCATGATTCTTTGTTTTTCTCTAATTTCATGGAGGAGAATGGAGTGTTCTTGGTGCTCCACCCTTAGTTGTCCCATATTGGAACTCAACTCTCCTAGGGAGGTGTTTAGTTGCCCCCAATAGTCTTGTGGAGGAAAATTCATCCCTTGAGGAATCTCAGGGATCTCATGATGAGTGGGATCTCTTGTGTACTCCATCCTTTTCTTAGTGATGGGCTTGTCCTCATCAATGGTGATGTCTCCCTCTATGTCAACTCCCACTGAATAACAGAGGTGACAAATGAGGTGAGGAAAGGCTAACCTTGCCAAGGTAGAGGTCTTGTCCGCCACCCTATAGAGTTCTTGGGCTATAACCTCATGAACCTCTATTTCTTCTCCAATCATGATGCTATGAATCATGATGGCCCGGTCTATGGTAACTTCGGACCGGTTGCTAGTGGGAATGATTGAGCGTTGTATGAACTCTAACCATCCTCTAGCCACGGGTTTGAGGTCATGCCTTCTCAATTGGACCGGCTTTCCTCTTGAATCTTGCTTCCATTGTGCGCCCTCTTCACATATGACTGTGAGGACTTGGTCCAACCTTTGATCAAAGTTGACCCTTCTAGTGTAAGGATGCTCATCTCCTTGCATCATAGGCAAGTTGAACGCCACCCTCACACTTTCCGGACTAAAATCCAAGTATTTCCCCCGAACCATAGTAAGATAATTCTTTGGATCCGGGTTCACACTTTGGTCATGGTTCTTGGTGATCCATGCATTGGCATAGAACTCTTGAACCATCAAGATTCCGACTTGTTGAATGGGGTTGGTAAGTACTTCCCAACCTCTTCTTCGGATCTCATGGCGGATCTTCGGATATTCACCCTTTTTGAGTGAAAAGGGGACTTCGGGGATCACCTTCTTCAAGGCCACAACTTCATAGAAGTGGACTTGATGCACCCTTGAGAGGAATCTATCCATCTCCCATGACTCGGAGGTGGAAGCCTTTGCCTTCCCTTTCCTCTTTCTAGAGGTTTCTCCGGCCTTGGATGCCATAAATGGTTATGAAAAAGCAACGCTTTTACCACACCAAACTTAAAATGTTTGCTCGTCCTCGAGCAAAAGAAGAAAGAAGAGAGTAGAAGAAGAAGAAATGAGGAAGAGGGAGATGGTGGTGTATTCGGCCAAGGAGGGGGAGAAGTGGTGTTTAGGTAGTGGAAAATGAAGGGGTAAAGAGGGGGTTATATAGGAAAGAGGGGGATGAGGGTTCGGCCATTTGAGGGTGGGTTTGGGAGGGAAAGTGGTTTGAATTTGAAGGGTGAGGTTGGTGGGGTTTTATGAAGGATGGATGTGAGTGGTGAAGAGAAAGATGGGATTTGATAGGTGAGGGGTTTTTGGGGAAGAGGTGTTGAGGTGATTGGTGAATGGGGGAAGAAGAGAGAGAGTGATGGTAGGGTCCTGTGGGGTCCACAGATCCTGTAGTGTCAAGGAAAAGGCATCCTTGCACCAAATGGCATCAAAATCCACGTTTTGAGCCTTTTCTGGCGTTAAACGCCGGGCTGGTGCCCATTCCTGGCGTTTAACGCCAGGTTTTTGCCCTTTACTGGCGTTTAACGCCAGTCTGGTGCCCCTTTCTGGCGTTAAACGCCCAGAATGGTGCCAGACTGGGCGTTAAACGCCCAACAGCTAGGCTGACTGGCGTTTAAACGCCAGCAGCATCTTCCTCCAGGGTGTGCTGTTTCTCTTCCTGTTTTTCATTCTGTTTTTGCTTTTTTCATTGTTTTTGTGACTTCTTATGATCATCAACCTATAAAAAAGATAAATAACAAAAGAAAATAATTAATTATAAAACATTGGGTTGCCTCCCAACAAGCGCTTCTTTACTGTCATTAGCTTGACAGAGGACTCTCATGGAGCCTCAGAGATGCTCAGAACCGTGTTGGGACTTCCCAACACCAAACTTAGAGTTTGATTGTGGCCTCCCAACACCAAACTTAGAGTCTGACTGTGGGGGCTCTGTTTGGCTCTGCTTTGAGAGAAGCTCTTCATGCTTCTTCTCCATGATGACAGAGGGATATCCTTGGGCCTTAAACACCAAGGATTCTTCATTCACTTGAATGATCAACTCTCCTCTATCAACATCAATCACAGCCTTTGCTGTGGCTAGGAAGGGTCTGCCAAGGATGATGGATTCATCCATGCACTTCCCAGTCTCTAGGACTATGAAATCAGTAGGAATGTAATGGTCTTCAACCTTAACCAGAACATCCTCTACAAGTCCATAGGCTTGTTTTCTTGAGTTGTCTGCCATCTCTAGTGAGATTTTTGCAGCTTGCACCTCAAAGATCCCTAATTTCTCCATTACAGAGAGGGGCATGAGGTTTACACTTGACCCCAAGTCACACAAGGCCTTCTTGAAGGTCATGGTGCCTATGGTACAAGGTATAGAAAACTTCCCAGGATCTTGCCTCTTTTGAGGCAATTGCTGCCTAGACAAGTTATCCAGTTCTTTGGTGAGCAAAGGGGGTTCATCCTCCCAAGTCTCATTTCCAAATAACTTGTCATTCAGCTTCATGATTGCTCCAAGGTATTTAGCAACTTACTCTTCAGTGACATACTCATCCTCTTCAGAGGAAGAATACTCATCAGAGCTCATGAAAGGCAGTAGTAAGTCCAAGGGAATCTCTATGGTCTCAGTTTGAGCCTCAGATTCCCAAGGTTCCTCATTGGGGAACTCATTGGAGGCCAGTGGACGTCCAGTGAGGCCTTCCTCAGTGGCGTTCACTGCCTCTTCTTCCTCCCAGAATTCGGCCATATTTATGGCTTTGCACTCTCCTTTTGGATTTTCTTCAGTGTTACTTGGGAGAGTGCTTGGGGGAAGTTCAGTAATTTTCTTGCTCAGCTGACCCACTTGTCCTTCCAAATTCCTAATGGAGGATCTAGTTTCAGTCATGAAACTTTGAGTGGTTTTGATTAGATCAGAGACCATTGTTGCTAAGTCAGAAGTATTCTGCTTAGAACTCTCTGTCTGTTGCTGAGAAGATGATGGAAAAGGCTTGCCATTGCTAAACCTGTTTCTTCCACCATTATTGTTATTGAAACCTTGTTGAGGTCTCTCTTGATTCTTCCATGAGAGATTTGGGTGATTTCTCCATGAAGAATTATAGGTGTTTCCATAGGGTTCTCCTAGGTAATTCACCTCTTCCATGGAAGGGTTCTCAGGATCATAAGCTTCTTCCTCAGATGAAGCATCCTTAGTACTGTTTGGTGCATTTTGCATTCCAGACAGACTTTGAGAAATCAAATTGACTTGTTGAGTCAATATCTTGTTCTGAGCCAATATGGCATTCAGAGTGTCAATCTCAAGAACTCCTTTCTTCTGACTAGTCCCATTGTTCACAGGATTCCTTTCAGAAGTGTACATGAATTGGTTATTTGCAACCATTTCAATCAATTCTTGAGCTTCTGCAGGCGTCTTCTTCAGATGAAGAGATCCTCCAGCCGAGCTATCCAAAGACATCTTGGATAGTTCAGAGAGACCATCATAGAAAATACCTATGATGCTCCATTCAGAAAGCATGTCAGAGGGACATTTTCTGATTAATTGTTTGTATCTTTCCCAAGCTTCATAGAGAGATTCTCCATCCTTCTGTCTGAAGGTTTGGACTTCCACTCTAAGCTTACTCCATCTTTGTGGTGGAAAGAACTTTGCCAAGAAGGCATTGACTAGCTTTTCCCAAGAGTCCAGGCTTTCTTTAGGTTGGGAGTCCAACCATATTCTAGCTCTGTCTCTCACAGCAAAAGGGAATAGCACCAGTCTATAGACCTCAGGGTTAACCCCATTAGTCTTGACTGTGTCACAGATTTGCAAGAACTCAGCTAAAAACTGATGAGGATCTTCCATTGGAAGTCCATGAAACTTGCAATTCTGTTGCATTAGAGAAACTAATTGAGGCTTAAGCTCAAAGTTGTTTGCTCCAATGGCAGGGATAGAGATGCTTCTCCCATAGAAATCAGGAGTAGGTGCAGTAAAGTCACCAAGCACCTTCCTTGCATTGTTGGCATTGTTGTTGTTTTCGGCTGCCATTTGTTCTTCTTCCTTGAGGAATTCGGTCAGGTGCTCTAAAGAGAGTTGTGCTTTGGCTTCTCTTAGCTTTCTCTTCAAGGTCCTTTCAGGTTCAGGATCAGCCTCAACAAGAATGCCTTTGTCTTTGCTCCTGCTCATAAGAAAGAGAAGGGAACAAGAAAATGTGGAATCCTCTATGTCACAGTATAGAGATTCCTTGAGATGTCAGAGGAAAAGAGAAATAGAAAGAAGAAGGAGAAGATGAATTCGAACTTTAATTAGATAAGGTTCGAATTGTGCATTTAGAAAGAGTGGTACTCCATAAATAGAAGGATGTGGGAAGGAGGGAAGAGAATTTTCGAAAATTAATTAAAATATTTTGAAAACATTTTTGAAAAACATTAATTGATTTTCGAAAATTAAAAGTGAAAAAGAAATCAAGTGATTTTTGAAAAAGATTT
Source organism: Arachis stenosperma (assembly GCF_014773155.1). Lineage (NCBI taxonomy): Eukaryota > Viridiplantae > Streptophyta > Magnoliopsida > Fabales > Fabaceae > Arachis > Arachis stenosperma. The sequence goes on from NC_080385.1 coordinate 132,326,946, forward strand.
TGAAATTAGAAATTAAAAAGATTTGATTGAAAACTAATTTGAAAAAGATGTGGTTAAAAAGATTTAATTGAAAAGTTATGGTCTTAAAAAGATGTGATTGAGAAGATATGATTTGAAAACAATTTTAAAAGATATGATTTGAAAACAATTTGAAAAGATATGATTTTAAAAATTAATGACTTGCCTAACAAGAAAAGATATGATTCAAACATAAAACCTTTCTCAACAGAAAAGGTAACAATCTTGTGATGTTTCAATCAAATCATTAATTGTTAGTAAGTATCTTTGAAAAAGGAAAGAAATTAATTTTGAAAACATTTGATTGAAAAGATATGATTTGAAAAAGATTTGATTTTGGAAAACTTTGAAAACTTAAAAAAAAATTGATTTTGAAAACAAAATCTTCCCCCTAGCACCATCCTGGCGTTAAACGCCCAGAATGGTATACATTCTGGCGTTTAACGCCCAAAATGCTACCTCTTTGGGCGTTAAACGCCCAACCAGGTGCCCTGGCTGGCGTTTAAACGCCAGTCTGCCTTCTTCACTGGGCATTTTTGAATGCTCAGCTTTTTCTGTATAATTCCTCTGCAGTATGTTCTGAATCTTCAATTCTTTGTATCATTGACTTGAAAAGACACAAATTAAAAATATTTTTGGATTTTTTTAATAATCAAAATGCAAAATGAATCAATTAGCAATGCATGCAAGACACCAAACTTAGCAGTTTGTATACTACTGACACTAACAATATGAGAATGCATATGAGACACACAAAATACTTCAAGTCAATAGAATTCAAAGATCAAAACAAAGAAATATATGCATGGATTCGAAAATTATAACAAAAACATGCATTTGACACCAAACTTAGGATGAGACACTAAACTTAAGCAAGAAACATCAAATATTTTTGGTCTTTTTATGATTTTGTAATTTTTTTGTGTTTTTCGAAAATTAAGTAGGAAAAGGTATCAAAATTCTTAATGAGAATTCCAGGAATCAGTGTAGTGCTAGTCTAAGACTCCGGTCCAGGAATTAGACATGGCTTCACAGCCAGCCAAGCTTTCAAAGAAATCTTCGGTCCAAAACACTAGACATGACCAAAGGTCAGCCAAATCTTAGCAGATCACTGCTCCAAGAGCAAAATTGATGAGAATCAACAAGCTCTTGTGGTGATAAGTTGAAACCTCGGTCCAATCAGATTAGACATGGCTTCTCAGCCAGCCAGATTTCAACAAATCATCATGAAACTCTAGAATTCATCTTCAAGAATTTCGAAAAAAAATAATACCTAATCTAAGCAACAAGATGAACCGTCAGTTGTCCAGCCTAAACAATCCCGGGCAATAACACCAAAAACTTGATGTTGTTGCCGGATCTTGGCACTGATGTTACCAAAAGCTTGCTCAAAACTTGAACAATCCCCGGCAACGGCGCCAAAAACTTGGTGCGCGAAATTGTGAACAATACTTTTTCACAACTCAAATAATCCCCGGTAATGGCTCCAAGAACTTGGTGGCTCAATACCATGGCATTACACAACTTCGCACAACTAACCAACAAGTGCACTGGGTCGTCCAAGTAATAAACCTTACGTGAGTAAGGGTCGATCCCACGGAGATTGTTAGTATTGAAGCAAGCTATGGTCATCTTGTAAATCTTAGTCAGGCAAACTCAGATGTATATGGTGATGAACGAAAATAACATAAAAGATAAGGATAGAGATACTTATGTATATCATTGGTGTAAGAGCTTCAGACAAGTGTATGAAGATGCCTTCCCTTCCGTCTCTCTGGTTTCCTACTGTCTTCATCCAATCCTTCTTACTCCTTTCCATGGCAAGCTCGTGTAAGGTTTCACTGTTGTCAACAGCTACCTCCCATCCGCGCAGTGAAAGCTAATGCACACACTCTGTCACAGTGCTGCCAATCACCGGTTTGGTTCCCTCCCCTACCGGAATAGAATAACTCTTTTGCGTCTGTCACCAACGCCCAGTAGGTTACAGGTTTGAAGCACGTCACAGTCATTCAATCATTGAATCCTACTCAGAATACCACAGACAAGGTTTAGACCTTCCGGATTCTCTTGAATGCCGCCATCAGGTCCTGCCTATACCACGAAGATTCCGAAGAATCCAAGAGATATTCACTAAGCCTCAGATGCTTGTAGAACAAGAATGGTTGTCAGTCACCTTGTTCATGGGTGAGAATGGTGATGGGCGTCAATCATCACCTTCATCATGTTGAAGAACAAGTGATATCTTGGATAAAGAACAAGCGGAATTGAATGGAAGAACAATAGTAATTGCATTAATACTCGAGGTACAGCAGAGCTCCACACCTTAATCTATGGTGTGTAGAAACTCCACCGTTGAAAATACATAAGCATAAGGTCTAGGCATGGCCGAATGGCCAGCCTCCCAATGATCTAAGATAGCATAAAACTCAAAGATAGCTACCAAGATGTTCTAGATGTTCTAGATGTTAAAATACAATAGTAAAAGGTCCTACTTATAGAAAACTAGTACATAGATGAGTAAATGACATAAAAATCCACTTCCGGGCCCACTTGGTGTGTGCTTGGGCTGAGCAATGAAGCAAATTTCGTGTAGAGACTCTTCTTGGAGTTAAACGCCAGCTTTAGTGCCAGTTTGGGCGTTTAACTCCCATTTGGGTGCCAGTTCCAGCGTTTAACGCTGGGATTTCTTGAGGTGACTTTGAACGCCGGTTTGGGCCATCAAATCTTGGGCAAAGTATGGACTATCATATATTGCTGGAAAGCCCAGAATGTCTACTTTCCAACGCCGTTGAGAGCGCGCCAATTGGGCTTCTGTAGCTCCAGAAAATCCACTTCGAGTGCAGGGAGGTCAGAATCCAACAGCATCTGCAGTCCTTTTGAGTCTCTGGATCAGATTTTTGCTCAAGTCCCTCAATTTCAGCCAGAAAATACCTGAAATCACAGAAAAACACACAAACTCATAGTAAAGTCCAGAAAAGTGAATTTTAACTAAAAACTAATAAAAATATACTAAAAACTAACTAGATCATATCAAAAACATACTAAAAACAATGCCAAAAAGTATACAAATTATCCGCTCATCAGTCGATTACACGGATCTCAACAAAGCCTGCCCCAAAGACCCATATCCACTACCGAACATCGACGCCTTAGTAGATGCAGCCTCAGGCTACAGATATCTCTCCTTCATGGACGCATACTCGGGATACAATCAAATCCCGATGTACGGACCCGACCAAGAAAAGACCTCGTTCATAACCCCAAGGGCAAACTACTGCTACGTAGTAATGCCCTTCGGGCTGAAGAACGCAGGGGCAACCTACCAGAGGCTAATGAACAAAGTGTTCTCAGAGCACATCGGACTACAGCTGGAGGTGTACGTGGACGACATGCTGGTAAAGACACAAGAAGACAGAAACTTGCTGACCGACCTCACCAGTATCTTCGGCACCCTCAGAAAGCACAACATGAGACTTAACCCGACAAAATGCACCTTCGCCGCAGAAGCCGGAAAGTTCTTAGGCTTCATGCTGACTCAAAGAGGCATCGAAGCGAACCCGGACAAATGCCAAGCAATACTCAATATGAAAAGCCCGACGTGTGTCAAAGAAGTACAGCAGCTAAATGGAAGGCTAGCCGCCCTATCAAGATTCTTGGCAGGATCAGCGATAAAATCACTACCTCTCTACTCGCTCCTAAAGAAAGGGAAACCCTTTTCATGGACCCCGGAGTGCGAAAAAGCCTTCCAAGAATTCAAGGAATTCCTCGGGCAGCCACCAATCCTAACCCGACCTTTAAAAGGAGAAGAAACTCGTACTATACCTCTCGGTTGGAAATCGAGCAGTCGCCTCAGCGTTAATACGAGAAAATGACCAAGGACAACGCCCCATATACTTTGTAAGCAAAGCACTACAAGGGGCCGAATTAAACTATCAGAAGATAGAAAAATTCGCCTACGCCCTAGTGTTCACAGCTCGGAGGCTCCGTCCCTACTTCCAAGCCCACACCATCAAAGTCCGGACAAACCAACCCATGAGACACATCCTGCAAAAAACAGACCTGGCAGGACGAATACTACAATGGGCGGTGGAACTGTCCGAGTTCGACCTCCACTATGAAGCCCGGACTGCCATAAAATCTCAGTATCTAGCCGACTTCATCGCAGAATACACTGAAACCCCTGGAACTCCACTCTCATGGAACCTGTATGTTGATGGGTCCTCAAACAAAACAGGAAGCGGAGCCCGGGTTATACTCGAAAGCGACCAAGGAACGCGGATAGAACTATCCCTAAAATTCGAGTTCCAGGCTTCAAACAACCAAGCCGAATACGAGGCCCTACTAGCAGGTCTAAAGCTAGCCGAAGAGGTCGGAGCCCAGAAAATCACGATCTTCAGCGACTCCCAGGTCGTCACGTCACAAGTAAATGGAAGCTACCAGGCCAAAGACCCAATCATGAAGAAATACCTGGACCAAACACAGGCACAATTACGCCACTTTCCAGAAATACAGATCCAACACATACCTCGGGAACAAAACGCCCGGGCAGACGCCCTCTCAAAGCTCGCCAGCACCAAGCCGGGAGGCAACAACAGAAGTCTCCTCCAGGAGACCTTACAATCTCCTTCCGTAATAAGAGAGGAAGAAACGCTAAATATATCTAGCCAACAGCAAGGATGGATGACCCCCATACTCAACTACCTGAAGTCAGGAACTCTTCCCGCCGAAAGAAAGGAAGCTAAAAGACTCACGAAAGACGCCCAGAATTATACGCTAATTCACGACGTATTATACAGAAGGGGATTCTCAAATCCCCTCCTTAGGTGCGTCCCGACCTCAGAAACAAAGAACGTCCTCGAAGAAGTCCACGGAGGCATGTGTGGGAACCATCTCGGAGCTCGGGCATTATCCAAAAAAGTAGTCCGAGCCGGGTTCTACTGGCCGACCTTGCAAAGAGACGCAACGAAATTTGTGAAAATATGCCCCCCCTGCCAAAAACACGCCAATTTTCACAAGGCACCACCCGAAGACCTTATCAGCATCACCGCACCATGGCCCTTCGCAAAATGGGGACTTGACCTACTCGGCCCATTCCCCCAAGGACCGGGGCAAGTCAAATACCTCATAGTAGGGGTCGACTACTTCACAAAGTGGATCGAAGCTGAACCCCTAGCCACCATTACGGCTCAGAAAAGTCGCAAATTCCTATACAAAAACATCGTCACAAGGTTCGGAGTCCCCTACTCCATCACAACGGACAATGGAACACAGTTCACAGACACAAGTTTCCAGAACTTGGTGGCCGAACTAAACATCAAACAGCAATTCACCTCAGTCGAGCACCCACAAGCCAATGGACAAGCAGAGGCTGCAAATAAAGTTATCTTGGCCGGGTTAAAACGGAGACTCCAAGAAGCCAAAGGGGCATGGGCCGAAGAGCTTCCCCAGGTGCTATGGGCATATCGGACAAATCCACACTCTACAACGGGAGAATCACCATTCCGACTAGCCTACGGGACGGAGGCAATGATTCCTATCGAAATAGAAGAAGGGTCACCTAGAACCATCTTCTACAACGAAAAAGAGAACCCGCAGGCACAAAGGGAAGAACTCGACCTCCTCCCCGAGGTCCGAGAAAGAGCCCGAATCCAAGAAGAAGCCTTAAAACGGCGAACGGCGCTCAGGTACAATCGGAAAGTTATAAAGCGAAGCTTCTCCATTCACGACCTGATTCTAATCCGAAACGACATCGGAACACAAAAGTCGGGGGAAGGAAAGCTAGCTACAAATTGGAAAGGACCCTACAAGGTAACAGAAGTCTTAGGGACAGGCTACTACAAAATATCCGACCTAGAAGGCAATGAGTTGCCCAGGGCCTGGCACGCCTGCAATCTAAGACGATACTACAGCTAGAAAAAATTTAACCCGAGGTGTACTCTTTTTCCCTACAAGGGTTTTTTAATGAGACACCCGGTTAAATAAGACACCCGACCTAGTCAAGGGTAAAACACTCTGTAAATATTCTTTCTTTTTTTTTTAATGCTAATCAAATTTTTCTATTTCCTTGTCTCTTTCCTCATGATGAAACAAATCCTAGAAAGTACCCCGCCAAGGCGCATTAATTTATGCTCGGCAAAACGCAAAAAATCATTTGCCAAGAGACCACACAAGGTCGGCAAAGATAAAGCGACGAGGTTCAAATTAATGTGAGAAGTTATAAAGCAACTCTAAAAAGGCTCAAAAAGCCAAATAAAAAGAGATTACAAAAATAACTTAAAAGGCCGACCAAACAAGGTCGGACCCAACAAAGGGAGGTACTCAAACGCCCGAGGTCCGAGAAAAAGCCCGGATCCAAGAAAGAAGCCTTAGAAACGGCAAAGGCCAAGATTTCGAAAACGCGTACTAAAAAGTTGTTATCCCAAAACAACTAAAAAAGTACAAGCGAAGAAACGAAATCGAAAGAAAGGATAAAACGAAGTTTCGAAAACGCTTACTAAAAAGTTGTTATCCCAAGACAACTAAAAAAGTACAAGCGAAGAAACGAAGTCGAAAGAAAGGATAAAACGAAGTTTCGAAAACGCTTACTAAAAAGTTGTTATCCAAAAACAACTAAAAAAGTACAAGCGAAGAAACGAAGTCGAAAGAAAGGATAAAAACGAAGTTTCAAAGCGCTAGCTAAAAAGTTGTTATCCAAAAAACAACTAAAAAGCATAAAAGCGGAACAAAAAGTCAAAGCAAAACACCGCATAATAAGCTAAAAAGTTACTACAAGTAGCTAATAGCAGAAAAGGTGTCGAAAGCGTTCGCAGAAGCCATCCAAAAACTAAAAGAGCCCACAGGCCGGGCAAAGAACCAACATAAAAGATTACAGAGGATCAAAATCCTTTCCGGATTCCACATCGGTAGAGGGTTGCGGAGGAAGAACCATAGAAATCGGGACAGCATTGACAGCACCATCACCTCGGTTTGAAGCCTCCACACCAGATCCATCCCCGGCCAAAGGTGAAGTCGGGTCCACAACCGGAACATTGAGGTCGGACATCGGAGCCTCATCCTCGTTGGGAGCAGGAACAATCTTTCCCTCCACAACAACGTTATCCGTGCTAAACAAACTCAGATCCAGGTCAGGAGCAAGAACCCGGACCTGATCCTTCAAATTGCCAAACATAGCATCCATACCCTTGGCCACATGACCCTCTAGCTCATAAAAATCATCCCGAGCAGATTGCAACTTCTCCTTTGTCTCCACAAGCTCGGCGTATACCCGAGTATAGTTCTCCGTCGCCGCCTTCGCCATCTCCTCAGATGCTTTCGCTGCCGCCACAGCCGCAGTAGCCTTAGCTTTCTCTTTCTCCAGAGAGGCCTCCAGCTCAGTGATCCTAGCAGCCTTCAGCTCACTAATCCTCTCAAACTCAGACTGAGCCTTCTCAAGTCGGGAGCTGGTCGCACCAATGGGGGATTTCTTGAACTCCCGGGCAATAGCAGCATGAAGACTGGCCATCCGAACACAACTCCGCGCCATATATTGAAAATGGTGCTCCATAGATACGTCATCAGTAGAAATAAAAGTCTGAGGGAGAATATGCTGTTCAATCCAACCAAGAGCATCGAAATCCTTATCGTTAAAACCCGCAAGCTCTTGAAAGGTCTTCTGCTTCTTGGGAGGAGGACCCGAGAACGGGGGAGGAGAAGAGGCAGCAGGCCCGGAGGTCGGAGGGTCTTGACTTATAGCTCGGAACTGGGGAGTCGGAATAGTCTTCGACCGAGTCTGAACACCCACAGTAGCCTTCTGCGGAGAAGATCGGGCAGAACCCTCCTCAGCCTCGATATTTCGAGCAGCCGCAGACTTTTTCGCCCGACGAAGGAACTTCATGGAATCCGCCTGGGAGGACATCTCTGCAGGAACAAAAGAAAAACGTTCACCACAACAGAAATCCCACCAAAACAAGCAAAACAAAAGATGCTAAAAAGATGAAATCTTGGAGAGGTCGGGAACTACCTAACTCGGAACGGAGAAGGCTTGGATCTCCCAACATTTTCTTCGTGTCCAAGTGAGGCGCCCGACCCCATAAACTGCTCACCACACCTACAAAAGCCTGTTCCACCTCATCTAGACTCTCTAAGGTATACTTAACAGACACTACATTCTCCTGCCAACAAAGAGGAAAAGAAGGCTCCCCACTCTCATCTAGAAAGAAAGGTCGGACATCTCCAGTAGCCCGGACCTTGAAATAAAAGTTCTTAAAATCATGAAAGGACTCATCATACAAGGTACAAAACTTCTTTCCCTGGTTAGCCCTAAAAGAGACCCAAGATACCTTCCCTCCACCCGACCCCGGCTTCGTCAACACAAACAAGTAGGAAAAAAGAGAAATAGAGGGAGCGACGCCCAAAAACTGACACAAAAGTTGAAACAGCTTCAAAAACGCCCAAGAGTTTGGATGGAGCTGCGTAGGGGCAAGGTTACAAGACCACAACACCTCGGACTCCAGGTCGGTAAAAGGAAGTCGGACATTCAGCTTAGAGAAGAAACAATCATAAACATAAAAGAAGAGCTTCTCGGAACTATCTAAGGGCGGGAAGCAGACTCTCTCCTCGGAATCCGGGGCTACTAGTTCATAATCCCTCTCAGACTCTCTATTCTCACATATGCTACACTGCCTACGGAACCTAGCCAAATATTCAGAATCTACCACAGAAGGGACTTTTAGAGGAAGAAGGTCTACCCAACCAAGACCACTTGGAATCTTGGTCGACATCGCCTGAAGAACCTTTCGAGACATAAAAACTCTTACCTACAAAGAAGAAATAGAAAAGCAAGCAAAAATCACATAAAGCAGACAGCAAAAAAACCCGTTCAGCCAAGCAAGAAACAAAAACCCAACAAAGAAAATGCGGCAACCCAGGAACAAAGTACCAGAAGAAAAGAGCCCCCCCTTAAACAAACAAAGCAATGGCGGCACCTCTTTTCGGGGCAATCCAGGCATAAAAGAACCACACAAAGAACAGAAGCATATGTTCACAAGAAAAATAGAAACAGGAGAACAAAACCTGGAAGAAAGAAAACGAAGGTGAAAAGCTCCGAAGCAAGGAGAACGAAGCGGCGGCGCAGAGGAAACCCCGGAAAGACACACGGAAAGATACGGGGAAGAAGAAACAAAGAAAGAAGAAGCGGTGCTCAAAAAAGGAGATGACGAAACTTAGGAAAACAGGAAAGGAATAGAATAAACGAAGAAAACGGAAGGGAGCAAATAAATAAGGCCTTCACAGAGCCCGAACGGAAATCGAGGAGAAACGGTAAACTGCAATAAATGCAGAAACGGCCATTTTTGAATTTTGAAAAACTACTATGCCCGAGCTCGACCTCCCACAAAGGACGAACTCGGGCAGGGGCACTGTTCATACCCTGTCCGGACTCCACCTCGGCAGAGCCATGAAAAGGTCCGACCTCGCCCTAAGGCCCACGCCTAAAGGTCGGACCTCGGACAATCAAGCAAAGGAAGGCCCATCAAAAGGAACGCAGCCCAATACCTAAGAGCCGAAAGGGCCTAGAAAGGGCGGTTCCACAAAGATAGGGATAAAACTCCCAAAGATAAGATAAGATAAGAATATCTTATCCAGGGAAGATCACGACCAACTACTATAAATACACTGGAGCACCCAAGTATTTCATTCATTCCACATTCTACACTTATCTGCTTGGACCCATGCTAACTTAAGCATCGGAGTGTCATTGCAGGTACAACCACCAGTCACCCAACACATCAAGCTCGGGTCCCTGACCCCCACCTCGGGCCTCTCCAGACGACCGAGCTACACGTTTCAGGTAACCCTCGGAACACTATGCTTTTACCACACCAAACTTAGAATGTTGCTCGCCCTCGAGCAAAAGAAGAAAGAATAGAAGAGGAAGAATAAGATATGGAGGAGAGGGAGAGAGGTGTGGGTTTCGGCCAAGGGGGAGAAGAGAGAGTAGTGTTGTGTGAGAATGAAGAAGGATGGATGGGTTTATATAGTGGAGGGAGAGGGGTTTAGGTTCGGTCATTTAGGGTGGGTTTGGGTGGGAAAGAGATTTTGAATTTGAAGGTAGGTGGGGTTTTTGGGGAAGAGTGGATGGATGTGATTGGTGAAGGGGTAATGGGGAAGAGAGATTGAGGTGATTGGTGAAGGGTATAATGTTATTGGATTGTGTGAAGAAAAGAGAAGTGGGGTAGGTGGGGATCCTGTGGGGTCCACAGATCCTGAGGTGATCCTGTGGGGTCCACAGATCTTGAAGTGTCAAGGATTTCTCATCCCTGCACCTTTTAGGTGTGTAAAACGCCCTCTGTATGCAATCCTGGGGTTTAACGCCAGATTGATGCTTGTTTCTGGCGTTAAACGCCTAGATGTAGCTTGTTTCTGGCGTTTAACGCAGCTTGATGCTTGTTTCTAGCATTAAACGCCAGCTTGGTGCTTGTTTCTGGCGTTTAATGCCAACCTTATGCTTGTTTCTGGCGTTAAACGCCAGCTTGGTGCTTGTTTCTAGCGTTAAACACCAGACAGATGCTTGTTTCTGGCATTTAAACGCCAGACAGCTCTTCCTCCAGGGTGTGCTTTTTCTTCTGCTATTTTTTATTCTGTTTTTAATTTTTTGCAATTGTTTTGTGACTCCACATGATCATAAACCTAATAAAACATAAAAGAATAATAGAAATATAGATAAATAAAAATTGGGTTACCTCCCAATAAGCGCTTCTTTAATGTCAATAGCTTGACAGTGAGCTCTCATGGAGCTTCACAGATGTTCAGAGCATTGTTGGGACCTCCCGACACCAAACTTAGAGTTTTAATGTGGGGGTTCAACACCAAACATAGAGTTTGGTTGTGGCCTCCCAACACCAAACTTAGAGTTTGATTATGGGGGCTTTGTTTGACTCTGTATTGTGAGAAGCTTTTCATGCTTCCTCTCCATGGTTGCAGAGGAAGAACCTTGAGCTTTAAACACAAGGTAGTCCCCATTCAATTGAAGGACTAGCTCTCCTCTGTCAACATCAATCACAGCTCCTGCTGTGGCTAGGAAGGGTCTTCCAAGGATGATGCATTCATCCTCATCCTTCCCAGTGTCTAGGACTATGAAATCAGCAGGGATGTAAAGGCCTTCAACCTTCACTAACACGTCCTCTACCCATCCATAAGCTTATTTTATTGACTTGTCTGCCATCTCTAATGATATTCTTACAGCTTGTACCTCAAAGATCCCCAGTTTCTCCATTACAAAGAGTGGCATAAGATTTATACCTGACCCCAGGTCACACAGAGCATTCTTAAAGGTCATGGTACCTATGGTACAGGGTATTAAGAATTTACCAGGATCTTGTTTCTTTTGAGGTAAAGTTTGCTGAACCCATGTATTTAGTTCACTAATGAGCAAGGGAGGTTCACCTTCCCAAGTCTCATTACCAAACAACTTGGCATTCAGCTTCATGATGGCTCCTAGATATTGAACAACTTGCTCTTCGGTTACATCATCATCCTCTTCAGAGAAAGAATAGTTCTCAGAGCTCATGAATGGCAGAAGAAAGTTTAATGGAATCTCTATGGTCTCTATATGAGCCTCAGATTCTTTTAGGTCCTCAATAGGGAACTCCTTTCTGTCTGGAGGATGTCCCATGAGGTCTTCCTCATTAGGATTCAGGTCCTCCCCTTCCTTTTTGGATTCGGCCATTTTGATTATATCAATGGCCTTGCACTCTCTTTTTGGATTCTCTTCTGTATTACTTGGGAGAGTACTAGGAGGAGTGATGAGCGGATAATTTGTACGCTTTTTGGCATTGTTTTTAGTATGTTTTTAGTAGTTTTAGTTAGTTTTTAGTATATTTTTTATTAGTTTTTAGTTAAAATTCACTTTTCTGGACTTTACTATGAGTTTGTGTGTTTTTCTGTGATTTCAGGTATTTTCTGGCTGAAATTGAGGGACCTGAGCAAAAATCTGATTCAGAGACTGAAAAGGACTGCAGATGCTGTTGGATTCTGACCTCTCTGCACTCGAAGTGGATTTTCTGGAGCTACAGAAGCCCAATTGGCGCGCTCTCAACGGCGTTGGAAAGTAGACATTCTGGGCTTTCCAGCAATATATGATAGTCCATACTTTGCCCAAGATTTGATGGCCCAAACCGGCGTTCAAAGTCACCTTCAGAATTCCCAGCGTTAAACGCCGAAACTGGCACCAAAATGGGAGTTAAACGCCCAAACTGGCATAAAAGCTGGCGTTTAACTCCAAGAAGAGTCTCTACACGAAAAATGCTTCATTGCTCAGCCCAAGCACACACCAAGTGGGCCCGGAAGTGGATTTTTATGTCTTTTACTCATCTTTGTAATTCTTAAGCTACTAGTACTCTATAAATAGGACCTTTTACTATTGTATTTTCATCTTTTGATCACTTTAGATCTCTAGATCATCTTTGGACATCTAGTTCTTAGATCATTTGGGGGCTGGCCTCACGGCCATGCCTAGACCTTGTTCTTATGTATTTTCAACGGTGGAGTTTCTACACACCATAGATTAAGGTGTGGAGCTCTGCTGTACCTCGAGTATTAATGCAATTACTATTGTTCTTCTATTCAATTCCGATTGTTCTTGTTCCAAGATATCACTTGTTCTTCAACTTGATGAATGTGATGATCCGTGACACTCATCATCATTCTCACTCATGAACGCGTGACTGACAACCACTGCCGTTCTACAAGCAAACAAGGCTCTAGTGTTTATCTCTTGGATTCCTGATACACGATGCATGGTTGATCGCCTGACAACCGAGTGCTCGCCTGACAAACGAGCCAGCCATTCCGTGAGATCAGAGTCTTCGTGGTATAGGCAAGAACTGATGGCAACATTCAAGAGAATCCGGAAGGTCTAAACCTTGTCTGTGGTATTCTGAGTAGGATTCAATGATTGAATGACTGTGACGTGCTTCAAACTCCTGAGGGCGGGGCGTTAGTGACAGACGCAAAAGAATCACTGGATTCTATTCCGGCCTGATTGAGAACCAACAGATGGATAGCTGTGCCGTGACAGGGTGCGTTGAACATTTCCAATGAGAGGATGGGAGGTAGCCATTGACAACGGTGAAACCCTTGCATAAGCTTGCCATGGAAAGGAGTAAGAAGGATTGGATGAAGACAGTAGGAAAGCAGAGAGACGGAAGGGAAAGCATCTTCATACACTTATCTGAAGCTCTCACCAATGATATACATAAGTATCTCTATCTTTATCTTTATGTTTCATTCATCATCTATACCCATTTGAGTTTGCCTGACTAAGATTTACAAGGTGACCATAGCTTGCTTCATACCAACAATCTCCGTGGGATCGACCCTTACTCGCGTAAGGTTTATTACTTGGACGACCCAGTGCACTTGCTGGTTAGTTGTGCGAAGTTGTAGTGATCACAATTTCGTGCACCAAGGAGTTTCAGTGATTTTCTTACTCAGCTGACCCACTTGTTCCTCCAAGTTTCTAATGGAGGACCTTATTTCATTCTTGAAACTTAAAGTGGCCTTAGATAGATCAGAGACTGTGTTTGCTAAGCTAGAGGGACTCTGTTCAGAATTCTCTGTCTGTTGCTGAGAAGATGATGGAAAAGGCTTGCTATTGCTAAACCTGTTTCTTCCACCATTATTAAAGCCTTGTTGGGGCTTTTGTTGATCCTTCCATGAGAAATTTAGATGATTTCTCTACGAGGAATTATAGATGTTTCCATAGGGTTCATGGTAGACGAAATTGTGACCCTCTTTGTATTTGCATGAGATTTATTTAATGGCTATTGGCTATGTGTGGACACAACTCCGTTCAACTTAACCAGCAAGTGTACTGGGTAATCCAAGTAATACCTTACGTGAGTAAGGGTCGATCCCACAAAGATTGTTGGTATGAAGCAAGCTATGGTCACCTTGTAAATCTCAGTTAGGCAGATTAAATTGATTCATGATAGGTTCGAAAATTAATAATAAACAGAAAATAAAATAGGATAGAAATACTCATGTAAATCAATAGTGGGAGTTTCAGATAGGCGTATGGAGATGCTGTGCTCCTCTTGTATTTCTACTTTCTTATTACATTCATCTAATCCTTCTTACTCCTTTCCATGGCAAGCTGTATGTAGGGCATCACCGTCATCAATGGCTACATCCCATCCTCTCAGTGAAAATGGTCCAAATGCTCTGTCACAGCACGGCTAATCATCTGTCGGTTCTCAATCAGGTTGGAATAGAATCCCGTGATTCTTTTGTGTCTGTCACTAACGCCCAGCCTTCAGGAGTTTGAAGCTCGTCACAGTCATTCAATACCGGAATCCTACTCGGAATACCACAGACAAGGTTAGACTTTCCGGATTCCTGGAATCCTACTCGGAATACCACAGACAAGGTTAGACTTTCTGGATTCCCATGAATGCCGCCATCTATCTAGCTTATACCACGAAGATTCTGTAGGGGAATCTAAGAGATATACGCCCGGCCTAAGGTAGAACGGAAGTGGTTGTCAGTCACGTGCGTTCATAGGTGAGAATGATGATGAGTGTCACGGATCATCACATTCATCAAGTTGAAGTGCAACGTATATCTTGGAATAAGAATAAAAGAGAATTGAATAGAAAATAATAGTAATTGTATTGAAACTTGAGGTACAGCAGAGCTCCACACCCTTAATCTATGGTGTGTAGAAACTCCACCGTTGAAAATACATAAGTGAAAGGTTCAGGCATGGCCGAATGGCCAGCCCCCATGGTCTAAGGACTAGGCATCCAGAGAGATGTTCCTCAGATCTAAAGTGATCAAAAGATGTCTAATACAATAGTAAATTATCCTATTTATACTAGACTAGCTACTAGGGTTTACATGAGTAAGTAATTGATGCATAAATCCACTTCCGGGGCCCACTTGGTGTATGCTTGGGCTGAGCTTGATCTATCCACGAGCTGAGGCTTTTCTTGGAGTTGAACGCTGGTGGACGAAATTGTGATCACATTATATGTTTCTTGGATTTTGAATGAAAGCTTTATTTATGGCACTGCCATGTTCTAATTATTTTGAAATGAAGGCTTCTAAGGGGCAGCACCTATGTGAGGTTTTCTTTATTGGAATTCACAACTCCGTTCAACTAACCAGCAAGTGTACTGGGTCGTCCAAGTAATAACCTTACGTGAGTAAGGGTCGAATCCACAGAGATTGTTGGTACGAAGCAAGCTATGGTCACCTTGCAAATCTCAGTTAGGCAAATTAAAAAGATAATAGTGATAATTGGATTGTTAAATAAAAAGGAATAATAAAAGGGATAGAGAAACTTATGCAGATTCATTGGTAGGAATTTCAGATAAGCGGAATGGAGATGCTGTAGAGCTCTCGGACGCCTGCTATCCCACTGCTTCTACTCAATCCTTCTTACTCCTTTCCATGGCAAGCTTTGTATAGGGGTTCACCATCAACTGTGGCTACTTTCATCCTCACGGGGAAATATCCTATGCGGCTGTCACTCGCATAGCTAACCAGTCTGGAGGCATCACCCATGGTTGATAACTACATCCCATCCTCGCAGTGAAAGCTAATGCTCATGCACTCTGTCACAGTACGGCCAATCACCGGTTGGTTCCCTCCCCTACTGGAATAGAATCCCTCTTTTGCGTTTGTCACTAACGCCCAGCAGGTTACAGGTTTGAAGCACGTCACAGTCATTCATGAACGGAATCCTACTCGGAATACCACAGACAAGGTGAGACTTTCCGGATTCCCAGGATCCTACTCGGAACACCAAAGACAAGGTTGGACTTTCCGGATCCAGACAAATGCCGCCATCTATCTAGCTTATACCACGAAGATTCTGTTGGGGAATCTAAGAGATACACATTCAAGCCTTGTTGCATGTAGAACGGAAGTGGTTGTCAATCACGCGCGTTCATGAGTGAGAATAATAATGAGGGTTATCTAACTCATCATCATTCATCATGTTCTTGAGTACGAATGAATATCTTGGAATAAGAATAAGATAGAGAATTGAATAAAAGAAGATAGAACCTCATTAATCTTTGAGGTACAGCAGAGCTCCACACCCTTAATCTATGGTGTGCAGAAACTCCACCGTTGAAAATACATAAGTGAAAGAGGTCCAGGCATGGCCGAATGGCCAGCCCTCTCCATGATCAAGTGACCGAATGATAAAAGAGTTAAAGTGGTCAAAAGATGTCTAATACAATAGATAAATGTCCTATATATACTAGACTAGCTACTAGGATTTACGTGAGTAAGTAATTGATGCATAAATCCACTTCCGGGGCCCACTTGGTGTATGCTTGGGCTGAGCTTGATCTATCCACGAGCTGAGGCTTCTCTTGGAGTTAAATTTCGAGTTATGATGTGCTTTGGGCGTTCAACTCCGGATTATGACGTTTTTCTGGCGTTTAACTCCAGAAAGGAGCGTGTACTTGGCGTTCAACGCCAATTTGCGTCGTCATTCTTCGAATAAAGTATGGACTATTATATATTGCTGGAAAGCCCTGGATGTCTACTTTCCAACGCCGTTGAGAGCGCGCCATTTAGAGTTCTGTAGCTCCAGAAAATCCATTTCGAGTGCAGGGAGGTCAGAATCCAACAGCATCAGCAGTCCTTTTGTCAGCCTTTTTCAGAGTTTGCTCAAATCCCTCAATTTCAGTCAGAATTACCTGAAATCACAGAAAAACACAAACTCATAGTAAAGTCCAGAAATGTGAATTTAACATAAAAACTAAGGAAAACATCCCTAAAAGTAGCTCAAACTTACTAAAAACTATATAAAAACAATGCCAAAAAGCGTATAAATTATCCGCTCATCACAACACCAAACTTAAATTGTTGCTTGTCCCAAGCAACTGAAAATCAAATAGGATAAAAAGAAGAGAATATACTATAAAGTCCAAAATATCAATGAATATTAATTTAATTACATGAGCGGGACTTATAGCTTTTTGCTTCTGAACAGCTTTGGCACCTCACTTTTTCCTTTGTTAGTTTAGAGGTATTGGCGTCTCTGGGGAAACTTAGAATTTGGGATAGTGTTATTGACTTTCCTAGTTAGGCATGTTGATTCTTGAACACAGCTACTTGTGAGTCTTGGCTGTGGCCCTAAGCACTTTGTCTTCCAGTATTACCACCGGATACACAAGTGCCACAGACACATAACTGGGTGAACCTTTTCAGATTGTGACTTAGCTTTGCTAAAGTCCCCAGTTAGTGGTGTCCAGAGCTCTTAAGCACACTCTTTAGCTTTAGATCACGACTTTAACCATTCAGTCTCAAGCTTTTTACTTGGACCTTCATGACACAAGCACATGGTTAGGGACAGCTTGATTTAGCCGCTTAGGCCTGGATTTTAATTCCTTGGGCCCTCCTATCCATTGATGCTCAAAGCCTTGGATCCTTGCTTTAAAATTTTCGCCATTTTTTTTTCACTGCTTTTTCTTGCTTCAAGAATCAATTTTCATGATGTTTTTCAGATCATCAATAACATTTCTCTTTGTTCATCATTCTTTCAAGAACCAACAATTTTAAACACTCATAAACAACAAGATCCAAAGACATATGCACTGTTCATTCATTCATTCAGAAAACAAAAGCATTGTCACCACATCAAAATAATTAAACTAAATTCAATAATAATTTCGAAAATTATGTACTTCTTGTTCTTTTGAATTAAAACATTTTTTCTTTTAAGAGAGGTGAAGGACTAATGGATTTTATTCATAGCTTTAAGGCATGGTTACATACTAATGATCATGAAATAAAGACACAAAACATAGATAAACACAATAATTAAAAACCGAAAACAGAAAGAAATAAAGAACAAGGAATGAATCCACCTCTAGTGGCGTCTTCTTCTTGAAGGACCAATAATGTTCTTCAACTCTTCTATGTCCCTTCCTTGCCTTTGTTGCTCCTCCCTCATTGCTCTTTGATCTTCTCTTATTTCTTGGAGAGTGAGGGCGTGTTCATGGTGTTCCACCCTTAGTTGTTCCACATTATGGCTCAAATCTTCCAAGGAGGTATTAAGTTGCTCCCAATAGTTGTTGGGAGGAAAGTGCATTTGAGGCATTTGTTGATGGTGGACCTCCTCTTGTTCTCCTTGAGGGCCGTGAGGAACTTCCCTTGTTTGCTCCATCCTTTTCTTGGTGATGGGCTTGTCTTCTTCAATGGAGACATCTCCATCTATGATAACTCCGGATGAATAACATAGATGGCATATGAGGTGGGGGAAGGCTAGCCGTGCCATGTATGAAGGCTTGTCAGCTATTTTGTAGAGTTCATTGGATATGACCTCATGAACCTCTACCTCCTCTCCAATCATGATGCTATGAATCATGATGGCCCGATCCACATTAACTTCAGATCGGTTGCTTGTAGGGATGATGGATCTTTGGATGAATTCCAACCATCCTCTAGCTACAGGCTTGAGGTCCAGTCTTCTTAGTTGGACTGGATTACCTTTGGAGTCCATTTTCCATTGGGCGCCTTCCACACAAATGTCCTTAAGGACTTGGTCCAACCTTTGATCAAAGTTGACCCTTCTAGTGTAGGGGTGTTCATCACCTTGCATCATAGGTAAATGAAATGCCAACCTCACATTTTCCGGACTAAAATCCAAGTATTTCCCCCTAACCATGGTGATATAGTTTTTCGGACTTGGGTTCATACCTTGGTCATGGTTTCTAGTGATCCATGCATTGGCATAGAACTCTTGAACCATTAAAATTCCAACTTGTTGTATGGGGTTGGCTATGACTTCCCAACCTCTTCTTTGAATTTCAAGTCGGATTTCCGGATACTCATTCTTCTTGAGTTTGAAAGGGACCTCATGGATCACTTTCTTCTTTGCCACAACATCATAGAAGTGGTCTTGGGTGCCATTGATGGTGAATGAAATACAAAAAGCCTAGGCTTTTTACCACACCAAACTTAAAATTTGCTTGTCCCCAAGCAAAAAGAAAAGAAGAGTAGAAGAAGAAGAAGAAAATATGGTAGAGAAGGAGAAGAGAGGGTTCGGCTATGTGGGAGAATGTGGGTTTGAGTTGTGTGAAAATGTAAAAGAAAAGAAGGGTATTTATAGGGAGAGGGGAGGGTATAGGTTCGGCCATATTGGGTGGGAAAGGTGGGAAATTGAATTTGAAAGTAGTGGGGGTAGGTGGGGTGTATGGGGAAGAGGGGTTGATGTGAATGGTGAATGGGGAAGTTGGGAAGAGGAATTGAGGTGATTGGTGAAGGGTGTTGGGAAGTGTGACATTGAGAATGAGATTTGGATTAGGAGAGTGTGAATAGGATTAAAAGAAATGTGGTAGGTGGGGATCCTGTGGGGTCCACAGATCCTGAGGTGAGGATCCTGTGGGTCCACAGATCCTGAGGTGAAAACAAATACCATTCCTTCACCATATAGGCATGTAACATGCCTTCATGCATCATTCTGGCGTTCAAACGCCCATTGATGCACGTTCTGGGCGTTAAACGCCCATGTTATGCATGTTTCTGGCGTTGAACGCCAGTTTCATGCTTGTTTCTGGCGTTCAGCGCCAGATTGTCCTCTGTGTGCGCATCCTGGCGTTAAACGCCAGGTTGTTGCTTGTTTTGGGCGTTCAACGCCAGAATGGTGCTCTGTTCTGGCATTGAACGCCAGAAAGATGCTCCTTCTGGGCGTTGAACGCCAGCCCGTGCGTCCCCTGGGTGAAAAATTTTTTTCTTCTGTTTTTGACTCTGTTTTTAATTTTTTTGATTTTTTCGTGACTCCTCATGATCATGTACCTAATTAAACACAAAAATAACAAAGAAACAAAATAAAATAAAATTAGATAAATAAAATTGGGTTGCCTCCCAACAAGCGCTTCTTTAATGTCAATAGCTTGACAGTGGTTCTCATGGAACCACAAGGTGATCAGGTCAATTTAAGTGTGGTATTCCCAACACCAAACTTAGAGTTTGGATATGGGGTTTGAACACCAAACTTAGAGTTTGGTTGTGGCCTCACAACACCAAACTTAGAGTTTGACTGTGGAGGCTCTTCTTGACTCTGAACTGAGAGAAGCTCTTCATGCTTACTCTCTTTGTCATAGAGGGATGGCCATGTGCTTGAAACACAAGGTAGTCCCCATTCAATTGAAGGACTAACTCACCTCTGTTGACATCTATCACAGCTCCTGCTGTGGCTAGGAAAGGTCTTCCTAGGATGATGCATTCATCATCTTCCTTCCTAGTATCTAGGATTATGAAATCAGTAGGGATGTAAAGGCCTTCAACCTTCACTAGTACGTCCTCTACTAATCCATATGCTTGCCTCACTGACTTATCTGCCAGTTGTAATGAGAACAAGGCAGGTTGCACCTCAATGATCCCTAGCTTCTCCATTACAGAGAGTGGCATAAGGTTTATCCCTGACCCAAGATCACATAGAGCTTTTTCAAAGCTCATGGTGCCAATGGTGCAAGGTATTAAGAACTTGCCAGGATCTTGTTTCTTTTGAGGTAGAGTTTTCTGAATCCAAGTATCTAGTTCACTAATGAGCAAGGGAGGTTTACTTTCCCAAGTCTCATTACCAAACAGCTTGGCATTCAGCTTCATGATAGCTCCTAAATATAGAGCAGCTTGCTCTCCAGTCACATCTTCATCCTCTTCTGAGGATGAATAGTCTTCAGAGCTCATGAATGGCAGAAGGAGATTTAATGGAATCTCTATGGTCTCTAGATGAGCCTCAGATTCCTTTGGATCCTTAATGGGAAACTCCTTCTTGCTTAAGGGACGTCCCAGGAGGTCTTCCTCCTTAGGATTTTCGTCCTCCTCCTCCCTAGTGCATTCGGCCTCTTTGATTAAATCAATGGCCTTGCACTCTCCTTTTGGATTTTCTTCAGTATTGCTTGGGAGAGTACTGGGAGGGGTTTCAATAACTTTCTTACTCAGCTGGCCCACTTGTGCCTCCAGATTTCTGATGGAAGATCTGGTTTCATTCATGAAACTGAAAGTGGCCTTTGACAGATCAGAGACTATATTGGCTAAATTAGAATTATTTTGTTCAGAGTTTTCTGTCTGTTGCTGAGAAGATGATGGATATGGCTTACTATTATTCAGCCTTGTACGTCCACCATTGTTAAAACCTTGTTGAGGTTTTTGTTGATCCTTCCAAGAGAAATTTGGATGATTTCTCCATGATGAGTTATAGGTGTTTCCATAAGGTTCACCTAAGTAATTAACCTCTGCCATGGCAGGGTTTTCAGGATTATAAGCTTCTTCAGAAGCTGCCTCTCTATTACTGTTGGATGCATGTTGCAATCCATTCAGATTCTGAGAGATCATGTTGACCTGTTGAGTCAACACTTTGTTCTGAGCCAATATGGCATTCAGAGCATCAATTTCAAGAACTCCTTTCTTCTGAGGTACCCCATTATTCACAGAATTCCTCTCAGAAGTATACATGAACTGGTTGTTTGCAACCATGTCAATGAGTTCTTGAGCCTCTCCAGGCGTTTTCTTTAGGTGAATAGATCCACCTGCAGAATGGTCCAATGACATTTTCGAAAATTCAGAGAGACCATAATAGAATATATCTAATATGGTCCATTCTGAAAACATGTCAGATGGACATCTTTTAGTCAGCTGCTTGTATCTTTCCCAAGCTTCATAGAGAGATTCACCATCTTTTTGTTTGAAGGTTTGAACATCCACTCTCAGCTTGCTCAGCTTTTGAGGAGGAAAGAATTTATCTAAGAATGCAGTGACAAGCTTATCCCATGAGTCCAAGCTATCCTTGGGTTGAGAATCCAACCACACTCTAGCTCTGTCTCTTACAGCAAAAGGGAAAAGCATGAGTCTGTAGACTTCAGGATCAACTCCATTTGTCTTTACAGTCTCACAGATCTGCAAGAACTCAGTTAAAAACTGATAAGGATCTTCAGATGGAAGTCCATAAAACTTGCAGTTTTGTTGCATTAAAGCAACTAGTTGAGGCTTAAGCTCAAAGTTATTGGCTCCAATGGCAGGAATGGAGATGCTTCTTCCATCAAACTTGGACGTTGGCTTAGTGAAGTCACCAAGCATTCTCCTTGCATCATTATTATTATTTTCGGCCATCACCTCTTGTGCTAATGTTTCTGAAAGGTTGTTTCTGGATTGTTGTATTTTAGCTTCTCTTAATTTTCTCTTCAGAGTCCTTTCAGGTTCTGGATCAATTTCAACAAGAGTGCCTTTATCCTTGTTCCTGCTCATATGAAAGAGAAGAAAACAAGAAAAGAAAGAGGAATCCTCTATGTCACAGTATAGAGATTCCTTTATGTTAGTAGAAAAAGAAGGGGGGTAGAAGAATGGAGAATGGATTCGGTTTTATGGATGAAGAGAGGTGAAGAGGGGTGTTAGTAATTAAATAATTAAATAGAATAAGAAAAGAAAAAAGAAAATTCGAAAATAATTTTTGAAAAGGGGTTAGTGATTTTCGAAAATTAGAGATAAATTGTAATTAAAATTAAAACATGAAACAATTAATTAATTAAAAAGAATTTTTGAAAAAGAGAGAGATATTTTCGAAAATAGAAAAGGGAGAATTAGTTAGGTGATTTTGAAAAAGATAAGAAACAAACAAAAAGTTAGTTAGTTGATTGAAAAAGATAAATCAAAATTTGAAAAAGATAAGAAGATAGTAAGTTAGATAAGATATTTTGAAATCAATTTTTGAAAAAGATAAAATTTTTGAAAAAGACAAAATAAAAAAGATTTTTAAGAAAAAGATATTTTGAAAAAGATTTAATTTTTAAAACTACTTAACTAACAAGAAACTACAAGATAAGGTTCTAGAACTTAAAGATTGAACCTTTCTTAACAAGAAAGTAACAAACTTCAAATTTTTGAACCAATCACATTAATTGTTAGCTAATTTTCGAAAATATGATATAAAGATAAGAAAAAGATTTTGAAAACAATTTGAAAAAATATTTTTTAAATTTTCAAAAATAATAAAAAATTTTGAAAAAGATATGATTTTGAAAAAGATTTTAAAAAGATAAGATTTTTAAAAATTGAAATTTTGACTTGACTTGTAAGAAACAACTAATTTTGAAAATTTTTGACCAAGTCAACCCAAAATTTCGAAAAGTTGGAGGGAAATAAGGAAAAGATATTTTTTGATTTTTGAAATTTTAAAAAAAAACACAAAAATGACCCAAAACATGAAAATTTTGGATCAAGACACAAGATGCATGCAAGAATGCTATGAATGTCAAGATGAACACCAAGAACACTTTGAAGATCATGATGAACATCAAGAACATAATTTTGAAAAATTTTTAATGCAAAGAAAACATGCAAGACACCAAACTTAGAAATCTTTAATGCATAGAAAATATGAATGCAAGAATGCACATGAAAAACAAGAAACAACACAAAACAAGAAATCATCAAGATCAAACAAGAAGACTTGTCAAGAACAACTCGAAGATCATGAAGAACACTATGAATGCATGAGATTTTCGAAAAAATGCAAGAAAAATTTTAAAAGCATGCAATTGACACCAAACTTAAAAATTAACATAAGATTCAAACAAGAAACACAAAATATTTTTGGATTTTATGATTTTCTAATTTTTTTGTATTTTTATTAATTATTTTCGAAAATAAAGTTTTGGAAAAACGAAAAATAAAAAGAAAAATTTTGAAAAAGATTTTTGAGAAGAAAATTACCTAATCTGAGCAACAAGATGAACCGTCAGTTTCCATACTCGAACAATCCCCGGCAACGGCGCCAAAAACTTGGTGGACGAAATTGTGATCACATTATATTTTCTTGGATTTTGAATGAAAGCTTTATTTATGGCACTGCCATGTTCTAATTATTTGAAATGAGGCTTCTAAGGGGCAGCACCTATGTGAGGTTTTCTTTATTGGAATTCACAACTCCGTTCAACTAACCAGCAAGTGTACTGGGTCATCCAAGTAATAACCTTACGTGAGTAAGGGTCGAATCCACAGAGATTGTTGGTACGAAGCAAGCTATGGTCACCTTGCAAATCTCAGTTAGGCAGATTAAAAAGATATAGTGATAATTGGATTGTTAAATAAAAGGAATAATAAAAGGGATAGAGAAACTTATGCAGATTCATTGGTAGGAATTTCAGATAAGCGGAATGGAGATGCTGTAGAGCTCTCGGACGCCTGCTATCCCACTGCTTCTACTCAATCCTTCTTACTCCTTTCCATGGCAAGCTTTGTATAGGGGTTCACCATCAACTGTGGCTACTTTCATCCTCACGGGGAAATATCCTATGCGGCTGTCACTCGCATAGCTAACCAGTCTGGAGGCATCACCCATGGTTGATAACTACATCCCATCCTCGCAGTGAAAGCTAATGCTCACGCACTCTGTCACAGTACGGCCAATCACCGGTTGGTTCCCTCCCCTACTGGAATAGAATCCCTCTTTTGCGTTTGTCACTAACGCCCAACAGGTTACAGGTTTGAAGCACGTCACAGTCATTCATGAACGGAATCCTACTCGGAACACCACAGACAAGGTTGGACTTTCCGGATCCAGACAAATGCCGCCATCTATCTAGCTTATACCACGAAGATTCTGTTGGGGAATCTAAGAGATACACATTCAAGCCTTGTTGCATGTAGAACGGAAGTGGTTGTCAATCACGCGCGTTCATGAGTGAGAATAATAATGAGGGTTATCTAACTCATCATCATTCATCATGTTCTTGAGTACGAATGAATATCTTGGAATAAGAATAAGATAGAGAATTGAATAAAAGAAGATAGAACTTCATTAATCTTTGAGGTACAGCAGAGCCCACACCCTTAATCTATGGTGTGCAGAAACTCCACCGTTGAAATACATAAGTGAAGAGGTCCAGGCATGGCCGAATGGCCAGCCCTCTCCATGATCAAGTGACCGAATGATAAAAGAGTTAAAGTGGTCAAAAGATGTCTAATACAATAGATAAATGTCCTATATATACTAGACTAGCTACTAGGGTTTACGTGAGTAAGTAATTGATGCATAATCCACTTCCGGGGCCCACTTGGTGTATGCTTGGGCTGAGCTTGATCTATCCACGAGCTGAGGCTTCTCTTGGAGTTAAATTTCGAGTTATGATGTGCTTTGGGCGTTCAACTCCGGATTATGACGTTTTTCTGGCGTTTAACTCCAGAAAGGAGCGTGTACTTGGCGTTCAACGCCAATTTGCGTCGTCATTCTTCGAATAAAGTATGGACTATTATATATTGCTGGAAGCCCTGGATGTCTACTTTCCAACGCCGTTGAGAGCGCGCCAGTTTAAAGTTCTGTAGCTCCAAAAATCCATTTCGAGTGCAGGGAGGTCAGAATCCAACAGCATCAGCAGTCCTTTTGTCAGCCTTTTTCAGAGTTTTGCTCAAATCCCTCAATTTCAGTCAGAATTTACCTGAAATCACAGAAAAACACACAAACTCATAGTAAAGTCCAGAAATGTGAATTTAACATAAAAACTAAGGAAAACATCCCTAAAAGTAGCTCAAACTTACTAAAAACTATATAAAAACAATGCCAAAAAGCGTATAAATTATCCGCTCATCAAACGCCGAGTTATAGCGTGTTTCTAGCGTTCAACTCCGGGTTGTGACGTGTTTCTGGCGTTTGACTCCAGACAACAGCATGTACTTGGCGTTAAGCGCCACTTTACGTCGTCAATTTCCGAATAAAGTATGGACTATTATATATTGCTGGAAAGCTCTGGATGTCTACTTTCCAACGCCATTTGGAGTTCTGTAGCTCCAAAAAATCCATTTTGAGTGTAGGGAGGTCAGATTCCAACAGCATCAACAGTCCTTTTGTCAGCCTTTTTCCGAGTTTTGCTCAAGTCCCTCAATTTCAGCCAGAGTTTACCTGAAATTACAGAAAAACACACAAACTCATAGTAAAGTCCAGAAATGTGAATTTAACATAAAAACTAATGAGAACATCCCTAAAAGTAGCTTGAACTTACTGAAAACTACCTAAAAACAATGCCAAAAAGCGTATAAATTATCCGCTCATCACAACACCAAACTTAAATTGTTGCTTGTCCCCAAGCAACTGAAAATCAAATAGGAAAAAGAGAATATACTATAAATTCCAGAATATCAATGAATATTAATTATAATTAGATGAGCGGAACTTGTAGCTTTTTGCTTCTGAACAGTTTTGGCATCTCACTTTTTCCTTTGAAGTTTAGAATGATTGGCTTCTCTAGGAACTTAGAATTTCGGATAGTGTTATTGATTTTCCTAGTTAAGTGTGTTGATTCTTGAACACAGCTACTTATGAGTCTTGGCCGTGGCCCTAAGCACTTTGTTTTCCAGTATTACCACCGGATACATAAATGCCACAGACACATAACTGGGTGAACCTTTTCAAATTCTGACTTAGCTTTGCTAAAGTCCCCAGTTAGAGGTGTCTAGAGCTCTAAGCACACTCTTTTTGCTTTGGATCACGACTTTAACCACTCAGTCTCAAGCTTTTCACTTGGACCTGCATGCCACAAGCACATGTTTAGGGACAGCTTGATTTAGCCGCTTAGGCCTGGATTTTATTTCCTTGGGCCCTCCTATCCATTAATGCTCAAAGCCTTGGATCCTTTTTACCCTTGCCTTTTGGTTTTAAGGGCTATTGGCTTTTTCTGCTTGCTTTTTCTTTTTCCTTCTTTTTTTTTGCCACTTTTTTTTCGCAAGCTTTTTCTATTCACTACTTTTTCTTGCTTCAAGAATCAATTTTATGATTTTTCAGATCATCAATAACATTTCTCTTTGTTCATCATTCTTTCAAGAGCCAACAATTTTAACATTCATAAACAGCAAGATCAAAAATATGCAGTGTTCAAGCATTCATTCAGAAAACAAAAAGTATTGTCACCACATCAATATAATTGAACTAAATTCAAGGATAAATTCGAAATTCATGTACTTCTTGTTCTTTTGATTTAAAACATATTTCATTTAAGAGAGGTGAAGGATTTATGGAATTATTCATTACTTTAAGACATAGTTACTAAACACTAATGATCATGAAGTAGAGACACAAAACATAAATGAACACAACATAGAAATCGAAAAGCAGAAAGAAATAAGAACAAGGAATGAATCCACCTTAGTGGCGTCTTCTTCTTGAAGGACCAACAATGTCCTTAAGCTCTTCTATGTCCCTTCCTTGCCTTTGTTGCTCCTCCCTCATTGCTCTTTGATCTTCTCTTATTTCATGGAGAATGATGGAGTGCTCATGATGTTCCACCCTTAATTGTTCCACATTGTAGCTCAAATCTTCTAAGGAAGTGTTGAGTTGTTCCCAATAGTTGTTGGGAGGGAAGTGCATCCCTTGAGGCATCTCAGGAATTTCTTGATGATGAGCTTCTTCATGCATCTCTTGAGATCCGTGGAGGGTTTCTCTTGCTTGCTCCATCCTCTTCTTGGTGATGGGCTTATCCTCTTCAATGGAGATGTCTCCTTCTATGATAACTCCAGCTGAGTAACATAGATGGCAAATAAGTGAGGAAAGCTAGCCTTGCCATGGTGAGGGGTTTTCGGCTATTTTGTAGATTTCATTGGAGATGACTTCATGAACTTCTACTTCTTCTCCAATCATGATGCTATGAATCATGATGGCCCGATCCACAGTAACTTCAGATCGGTTGCTAGTGGGAATGATGGAGCGTTGAATGAACTCCAACCATCCTCTAGCCACAGCCTTGAGGTCCAGTCTCCTTAGTTGAACTGGCTTGCCTTTGGAGTCTCTTTTCTATTGAGCTACTTCCACACATATGTCCATTAGGACTTGGTCCAACCTTTGATTAAAGTTGACCCTTCTAGTGTAGGGGCGTACATCTCCTTGCATCATGGGCAAGTGGAACGCCAACCTCACATTCTCCGGACTAAAATCTAAGTATTTCCCCCAAACCATTGTGATATAATTCTTTGGACTCGGGTTCATACTTTAATCATGGTTCCTAGTGATCCATGCCTTGGCATAGAACTCTTGAACCATTAAGATTCCGACTTGTTGCATGGGGTTGGTTAGGACTTCCCAACCTCTTCTTCGGATCTCATGTCGGATCTCCGAAAACTCATTTTTCTTGAGCTTGAAAGGGACCTCAGGGATCACCTTCTTCCTTGCCACAACATCATAGAAGTGGTCTTGATGGCTTTTTGAGATGAATCTTTCCATCTCCCATGACTCGAAGGTAGAAGCTTTTGTCTTCCCTTTTCCTTTTCTAGAGGATTCTCCGGCCTTAGGTGCCATTGATGGTAATGGAAAAACAAAAAGCTTATGCTTTTACCACACCAAACTTAAAATATGCTCGCCCTCGAGCAGAGAAGAAAGAGAGAAGAAGAAGAAGAGAAAATATTGAGGAGAAGGGGGAGTGTGGGTTTCGGCCAAGGTATAGAAGAGGGGGTTGTGTTGTGTGAGAATGAAGTGGAATGGAGGGGTTTATATAGGGAACGGGGAGAGGGTAGGTTCGGCCATTTTAGGGTGGGTTTGGGTGGAAAAGTATTTTTGAATTTTGAAGGTAGGTGGGGTTTATGGGGAAGAGTGGATGGATGTGAGTGGTGAAGAAGTGATGGGGAAGAGAGATTGAAGTGATTGGTGAAGGGTTTTAGGAAAGAGTGTTTATTGGGAGGAGAGATTCAGAGATTGAAGTTGTTGGGAAGTGTGACATGGGGAAGAGTGTTATAGGATTATGAAGTAAGGTAGGAATATGTTAGGTGGGGATCCTGTGGGGTCCACAGATCCTGAGGTGTCAAGGAATTCCATCCCTGCACCAAATAGGCATGTAAAATGCTTTGCATACCATTCTGGCGTTTAAACGCTGAGGTGATGCACGTACTGGGCGTTCACCGCCCATGTGAAGCATGTTCTGGGCGTTCAACGCCCATATGTAGCATGTTTCTGGCGTTGAACGCCAGTTCATTGCTTGTTACTGGCGTTCAGCGCCAGCTTTTCTCAAGGCACATTCCTGGCGTTCAAACGCCAGAATGTTGCTTATTTCTGGCGTTCAGCGCCAGATTCATGCTCTGTTCTGGCGTTGAACGCCAGCCAGATGCTCCTTACTGGCGTTGAACGCCAGTCTGTCCTCCCTCCAGGGTGTGATTTTTCTTCTGCT
This sequence comes from Arachis stenosperma, assembly GCF_014773155.1. Classification (NCBI taxonomy): domain Eukaryota; kingdom Viridiplantae; phylum Streptophyta; class Magnoliopsida; order Fabales; family Fabaceae; genus Arachis; species Arachis stenosperma. The sequence continues at coordinate 132,356,105 of NC_080385.1, forward strand.
GTTTTTGATTCTGTTTTTAAATTTTTATATTTTTTTTCGTGACTCCACATGATCATGTACCTAATAAAACACAAAATAACAATGAAATAAAATAAAATAAAAATTAGATAAATAAAATTGGGTTGCCTCCCAACAAGCGCTTCTTTAATGTCAATAGCTTGACAGTGAGCTCTCATGGAGCCACAAGGTGATCAGGTCAATGTTGTATAGTCCCAACACCAAACTTAGAGTTTGGATATGGGATCTTAAC